>NW_006204105.1:822986-827703 GCF_000334495.1 Tupaia belangeri chinensis
CTTTCTCTGCCTCCCCCACTTTATTGTTTCACTAAATATCTTCATAAATCTAAATATTTTCAATAGCAAGCACAGCTGAAATATACATATCCATGAACACAAGTCTGACTTTAGGCATAAACCTCAGTGAATAGAATGGACATGCTATAAAGTAGCACCTAGCTAGGGCTATATAGCTTACTGCAGTCATCAGATAAGTATTTTTAATGCCTTTTTTTTTCTTCTGAAAAAATTTTTTTTATTAATTTACATTCATTCCCCGAGCATCATCACAACATACAAAATGTGGTTTCCCATCTTCTACTTTCTATATGTTTTTTACCCCATGTCTGACCCTCTGCCCTATTCCACTCTCTTATTACACTATCTCTGCTGTCTATAGTTTTCTTTTCTTCCTTTTCCCCCAACATTTCGTTGATCACACAATATCATAAGTAATCTAACTACTTTCATTAGCAAGTTCAGCTGATGGTTTCAAGAAAAGCAGTTTTGAACTGGTAAGGATATTGCCTTGAAACTTAAAGCCTAGAAACAGGTTAGTATTCTGTTCAAATAGTAGGTACATGAATCCACTGACAGCCGAAGACAGGACAAAAATCCTTAAAACTGGACAACAAAACTTAGAAGAAAGGCAGCAATATTTTAGTCAAGTCACAGAATGCTGTTTCATCAGTTCAGTCTCATGTACTTAATTTTCTTCTGTTTCTGTTGAGGTTTGATCTTCCAGATTGAACTCTGGAAAGTAGCACATGCCACTTATTAGTCATATTACAGACTAGGACCACATGGGAGCTCTAGGTTTGAGTCATGATCCAACCTAAATGCCAGGCAAGGTGCCATATGTCTATAATTCCAGTGACTTGGGGAGGCTAACAGAGGAGGATCATGAGCTCCAAAGTGGCCTTGGAAACACAGTCTAGATGAGAGCCACACATGGTGGTGCACACCTGTGGTCCCAGCTTTGAGGCTGAGACAGAGGGCTAAAACAGAGTGAAACCCTATCTTTAAAAAAAAAAAAAAGGAAAGCAGAAAGATCTCTTGTGACTACACTGGACGCACCTAGATAATCCAAGGTTATCTTCCACTTTAAGAACTTTAATTCAATCATATCTGTAAGCCCCTTTAGCCAGGTAAGATAACATATCCAGAGATTCTAGGGATAAGAGCATGGATATTACTGAGAGGCCACCAAATGTCCCACTTAACTAGGCTTAACCAAGCCTATTAAAGGGTATCAAATCATTTCCTAACTAAACTATACAAGGTATTCCATCTCCAGAGGCATTCAGAAACAAGATTTAACAGTTCTTATGGGCACATAAATGAATAAAAATTACCATCATTTCTTATTTTCTACTATTTCTACCAAAGGAAAATATGACACAAAGTGTTGAAGCAGCACACAGACTGGATTTCACACATATTAGGTTGTACCCAGGGGTGACATTCGAAATATTAACAGCTAGTACAGGAACACACCAGTCACAGCACTGGAGCAGGGTTTTACAGGACCTCTGTTATGTTCTGCATTAAACCATCAATAGCTGGACTATGGGAAGGTTTATACCATCTCAGGTGAATGCACACCAAGGCCCAGGAAGTAAACAGCCTCAGAGTGCAGGGCCCAACAATTACTTACCACTGCAATGGTCATATTGGTGAGCACAATTTTATATTAACACCCCCAACAGAACTGATAAAAGGACCATTGACTGCTACAGGGAAAACACACCACATTCATACTCAGGAAAATAAAGCCCAATGGCAAAGAATACCTAATTTGGACTTAAAAAAAAAAAAAAAAAAAAAAAGAAAAAGGGAAAAAAAAAAAAAAAAAAAAAAAAAAAAAAAAAAAAAAAAAAAAGGACTACAAAAAAAGAAAAAGAAAAAAGTGAAGAGAAAAACTTTTAAATAAAACTAAAAAAAGAAAAATTAATATTCAAAAAAATTTAAAAAAAATTAGAAAACCACGCAGCACGCACTGCACAACATGGCTAGATTGCAGGAGCCATGGAGCTGGTTCTTGAATAAGGGCTGTTCTGTTCCCTTCAGCCTCTCCTGGGTGGGGAGTTGGAGAGGGAATTATTAACAAGATAAAGGGCTAGGCGGGGTCAACAGGCCAGAAAGATGCCTCACCTTAAACAAAATTCTAAAAAGCAAAAATTAAAGAAAAAAAGAGAGAGGAGTCAGAGACAGAGACAGAAGTAGAGAGAGACAAAGACAGATACAGAGAGAGGAGGCCTGAGAGGAGTCTTCCGACCACGCGAGTTTTCACTGGAGGCTAAATTATCAGTGGGACCTCTTCATTCCTCCGTTTCCCCCAAAATGGCTAGATTGCAGGAGCCATGGAGCTGGTTCTTGAAGAAGGGCTGTTCTGTTCCCTTCAGCCTCTCCACGGAAGTTTTCTATACTGGAGGCTGAATTATCAGTGGGACCTCTTCATTCCTCCATTTCCCCCAAAATGGCTAGATCGCAGGAGCCATGGAGCTGGTTCTTGAAGAAAGGCTGTTCTCTGATATTTTTTTTAAAAGAATTATTTAATTTAATTTAATTTAATTTAATTTAATTATTACTTTTTTAATTTGACCAGAGAGAGACAGAGAGGGAAAGTGTGAAAATAGGCCCCTAGATTTGGCATGTTAGCCATGGCTGTCTGCACGGGAGTCCAGCAACATAACCAGTATGCCATCTGCTGATCCCCAAAGATACTAATTTCTATCTCCCTTTTGAACTTCTCTTTGGCACTCAAGAGCTGATTTGAGTGTGGACTTTGTTTAGTACATGATTTCCACATTTCTCTTTTGTGTGGCTTTTCCCAGCCCTTGCCACAGCGATTCACGTCATTGTGTGGTACTCTGGCAATCTCAGGACTACGAGATCTACCTCATAGTCAAAATTTTTCTTTGTTTCAACTGAGGAAATAGCTCTGCAAATTTTTGAGTTGAAACTGATTATAAAATTTTCTCAAGGATAATGGTCTTTTGTTCTACTTTGGCTTTCCTGAACTTCTGGAATCTGGGATATCCATATCTTTTATCAGTTTTAGAAAATTCCTGGTCTTTATCTCCTCAAATACTGCTTCACCTCATTCTCTCTTCTTTTAGAGACTACAAATACATATATGTGTATCGTGCATGTGTATGTATATATATATATATATATATAAAAGACCTTTTGACTGTGTTATGTTCTTTTCTTTTTTCTCTGTTATTTGTTCCTTTGGATATTTTCTCTTGACTTATCTTTCGTTAGTTAGTTTGTAAGGTTTTTACCATAGGGTGTGTGCACTTGCCAGAGAGAGACAGTGAGAGGGCAAGTGAGAAATCACCCCTTCTGCCAGGGGAAATGGCCACGCTACAATCCTTTCTTTTAGGTTCTCCTCCTGGGATTTTGGGCACACACTCATATGTGCCTGGCCTGATTTTCAAGCCACCAAGTCTGGGACTTGAACTGCTGTCCAGCGTTGTAACCACTATACCGCCTGTAAGGCTCTATTTACTTATTTTTAGACTTTTTGCCCTGAGGACCCTGAATTTATAGGAGACAGAGGGAAAGTAAGAAATCCCCAGGGGGGATGACCTTGCTCCAATCTCTTCTCCATTCTCTGGATTTTGAACACACAGTACAGGCACCCACCACCTGGTATGCTTTGCAAGTGGTTCAGTCTGGACTCCAACTCAGCTGCCTTAACCACCAGCTGCCCCTACATTTTTTAGAAGATGAAAACACTCTCTTATTTGGTGGCTACCATGCGATATATATTGATTTCTTCATGAAAAACAGAATCAGAGTTATCAACTGAAAGAAAAATTGAGGCTGTTTAGGAGGAAGTTTTTACAGTATCTACAGGGAAAGTTGAAAGAAAAAATGACATTAGGAAAGAGAAAGGAGGAAAGAGGAAGTAAAGTTTAGTCAACAACTTGTACTACTGATTCTGAGCAGATAATAACAGGAAAAACTGCATAAAATACAAAAAGGATGGCTAACATGGAGAAGGGGGAAGGGAGGACTAAATCCCTGAAAATAATGAGAGTAAATGGGAAAAGGAGAAACGAACTTGAGGTTAGAAATGAAGGTAGATGACATTGGAGCAGATAGAAAGAAAGAGTAAGGTCTGGGTATGACAAGATCTCCAGGTTGAGGTAGTGGGTGGAGAGAGCATGGGGAGGTGATGCAGAGGGCAGCGGCCTGTAAGAGTGGGACCTAAGCAATCTGGGCGGAGCAGGTGGCAGAGGCAGCTGCGGAGGGGCTGGTCTGCCAGATCGTCGCCACGACAGTGGCCACTGAAGAGGATGCTCATCCAGACCCTTAGGATGCTCCCAGCCAGTCCGGGAAAATTGTGAAAACGAAGCAGAGACAGCAACTAGAACCGGGGTGGCGAGGCCTAAGAAATCCATGAGGAGGACTGACAGCGGATCCTTCTGCCGCCGCCGATGCGCCTTCAGCTGCTGCTGCCGCGCGTCCCGCCGGGTTGGCCACGCGCCTTACTGGTCCGGGGACACCAAGCGTGCCCAACAGTCCCCGCGGCAGACCCCAGGTGGGGAAAGACGGAGCCTAGAGCCGGCCAGGAGCTGGGCGGCGGCGGCGGAGGAGGAAGAGGCAGGCGCGGCGGCCGCACCCTGGATGAGGTAAGGGCACTGCCGGCTTGTGCAGCTGGAATCCGGGAGGCTGCGGACAGCGCTGCGGGGGGGGGCGGGGGGGGGGCCCCGCCGGGGAG
>NW_006204105.1:828673-872100 GCF_000334495.1 Tupaia belangeri chinensis
GGGGGGAAGGGACAGCCGCGGCGGCCGCACCCTGGATGAGGTAAGGGCACTGCCGGCTTGTGCAGCTGGACTCCGGGAGGCTGCGGACAGCGCTGCGGGTGGTGGCGCGCGGTGCACCCGGCAGGAAGACCGCGCCGCCGAGGGCTGGGGCTCCAGGACTGGAGATCTCGATACCTGGGAGGGTTTAGTTCTGAGTGACACTTGCTTGAAGATTAAAGGGCAAGGGAGGTGGTGAGGTCCGTGGCGAGGATGGAAAGAGAAGGGACAGTGGTGAGTCGCCTGGAAATAAAGGTGTGACGGTGGATTATGCTGGACGAAAGCTTGGGACACCGGGTCTCTGCTTGATGTGTAGACAATTGCTATGTTGACGGAGATGAGGTTGAAGGCTTGACTGTTGGACTGAGCCAGAGGAGTGGGGAACACAGGACTCCAAAGGCCTTTCCAGGGTAGAGGCATTAAGGATAGTCGTAGAAGAGAACGGATCAGGAATGTGTGCAGGTGTAAGAGCTCGCCCTGTCTCTTCCACCTCTTCTTTCTGCCTTTTTATCTTAGGTACAGACAGCGGGGTGGAGTTGGTGGCAACAGCTAGGCTACAACTCTTCCCCTGCAAAGCTGGAGCCCTGTCCATTAGCCGGATGAGGGCATAAGGGACAAGCTGCCCCTAAACCCAAAGTACTTATTTTGCTCTGGCCTGAGTGACTGAGCAGATTAGGCCCCATTTTCTCCACGTAGCAGCAGCGAGATGAAAACTGCCATACATCAGATTTTCTGGAGCAGAGACAGATTGTGCTGCTGCCTTTTTCAAAATAAGCATGTCTTTGTCATAGAATTTTTAGCTTTTTATTTTGTGGGAAACCCACACTAATAAATCGAACGACAAGGCAATAATGTTTTCAATCTCTAGCCATTACCTAACTGTGCTCTTAAAAAATGTTACTTTATGTCTCTCGGCCTCCATTTCCTATGCCTAAAACTAGAATTTGCATCAAAAGATATTAATTGTAGAACAAAATTAATTAATTGTATTAATTTTACTGGAGTTGTATCCAACATTCAGAACTCTGCTATGTATGTCAAATAGGAAACTGAATCTATTCACAGATCCTTAACTGTGTGTATTCATCACACTCCCCACTGTTTATATCAGAAAACAGTGTCAGAGATATTCAATTAACAGTGAGGATTTTAACAGTGCTTAAAACAATCACATTTCTATTAAGGAATAGTCATAATAAATGACTACTCTTAAGAAAGAATGAAGCAAGTAGTCATTATTTGATTTTTTTATGAAGAGAAAAATTTAGCCTGGATGTACTAATACAAAAAAAACCCATGTATATCTATGGGATGTTAAATAATTTTCATAGACTAATTTGGATTTTTTTAAAAGCTTGGAACAAAAAATTAATCTGAGTGTATATTTAAAATTGTAAGATTTCTTAACTACTTTACATGCAATGATTTTTTTATCTGGAAAGAAGCATTAATACTACCAAATTTAGAATGTACCACTAGTCCTTATTATGAATGTAAGATTTTCCTTATTATTGTTAGTAGCATAGCTTGTAGTGTTAGAATTTGATTCTCTAAATTATAGTTTAATTGTAAAAACAGCAAATTTTCATGGTTTCCTTAACAGTTACTCATATTCATATAACAAACCACATTTATATTCATCTTAGTTGATATAAAGATAAATCTTGAAATGTTTTTTAAAAATTTCAGGACTTCTGAAATCAAACAGTTTGAAAAACTTCACTGAGGTTAGTGCTACTCTGATTTTCATTTAAAAATCAATTATCTAGGACTGTGTAGCATACTATTTTTTTTCTTTCTTTTTTTTTTTTTTTGGAGAGGTTTTTGCTATAGGGCGCATGCGCTCACCAGAAAGACAGAGAGAGACAGAGAGACAGAAAGCGACAAATCACCCCGCCACGCTGTGATCCCTTCTCCTCCATTCTCCTCTTGGGATCTTGGGCATGCATGCACACGCACCTGGCGTGAGTTTAAGCCACCAGGTCCAGTACTCAAACCATGGTCGACTACGTGGGAGTCCAGCGACATAGCCATTATGCTAATTGCTGGTCCTTGTGTCGCACACTTTCAAAAACATAACTATATTACAGTTACATTAATTATAGCAGACATATTCATAATATGTATTTATAATTATATATCTCTGATCTAATATATAATTATATATATATAATTTATCTAATTACATATAGTATGGCAAGTTTAATGAATATTATAGTGTTAGAGGCTTATGACTGAGTAGTAGTATTTTTGGAATAATTTTCCAACTTTCAAAAACCAAAAAAATGTAAAAAAGCAGTTCTGCATTATTATCCAGATTCTGTTCAATAATATGCTATTCAATGAGCAATGAAGGGGAGGGCCAGTAGAAAACTGGATACAGAACTATCCTTAGGTAGTTCTGAATCTATAGTTCTAAACTATACTCAGGAATCTATTGTGTGGAGTAAGTGGAAAAAGATGAAACTGTGAAAATGAAAATAAATAAATATATCTATCTCTCCAGGGAAAGCTGACTGCACCCCAAGAGACCATAAAGAATGGTATTATCTTGGGAGGTATGTCAAAATCTCGTTTTTAGCTTGTTGAATGTCTCTTAAACTGATAAATCCATAGGAATACTATGTAAGCCCAGAATGGCAATTTATTAATTTGTAATAAGGGTTTTAACATTTTAGGACACTAGACTATTTTATTATTTCAGTGAGATCTTTCTTGGCATATTTGCCACATTTGGAAGCCAAATTACAACTGCTGTAGTTTGAAAGTTCCCTCTAGAATTCCCGTGTTGGGACTTGATTATATTGTAAAAATCTTAAGTGAAAACCTCTTCACAGCGTTCCAAGATGGGATCTTGGTAGTGTGGTAAGATTATTAGGGTGGAGGCCTTATGATTAAGTTCTGGTGGGTTTATAAGCATTGAATGAGACCAGAACAAGAGCAAGAAACTCATGGATACAGACCATGGTCTGCTAAACACTCTGCCTTCTGGCATTTTATGATGCCTTGAGATTTTTCCACTCACTAGAATCATGGGCTTTTCACATAAACCTCTATTCTTTTTTTGGTATTGCCATTAGGGTGCATATGTTTGCTAAATAGAAACAGAGATAAAGAGAAAGGGAGAGGGGGGAAAAACACCTTCCAATGGGATGTGATCATGTGGCGATCCCTTCTCCTCTATTTCTTTGTTCTGCCAGGATTTGGAGCGTACATGACATGTGCCTGGCATGTTCTTCAAGACCCCAGAATTTGAACTGTGGTCAGCTATATGTGATCCAGCTTCCTTAATCACTAGGATATGGGGATGGCCCCTCTATTTTCTTTATAAATCACCCAGTCTCAGGTATTTCTGATGGCAACACAAAAGTAGACTAAGAAAATATCCAAAGGTTGTTTTTGAAACTGAATTTAGAGCAATAGGAATGAATTAGCAGATTCTAAATTAAAATAAACAACTCAATAGCTTTAGATAAACTATCAAGGGATATAAATGAGTTTGTTCTTTCCTGCATAGTAGTATCCATTGATATCAACCTCCTTTCGTATGTATACTTTGTTTTTTCAACTATGATATAGAAATATTTTCAATCAAGCTCTAGTCTGTTTGATTTGGGAATCTTTGTGTCTGTTTCAAGTGTCTGCACATTTCTTCTTGAATGTTTGTCTTAATTGTAAAGTTTTAAAACTCCAAATAGTGAGTTTATTTTGCTTGAGTAAAATTCAGAATAGAGTTAGAGAAATGGGTCTGGGGACGCTATGACTGTCTCTACATGCTGGCAATATGAACCAGGTGTTAATAACACCTACAATGTTAAGAGTTACACAATCAGAAAAGGCTTCATGCAGAAGATGAATTATTGTCTGGTCTGACAAGATAGCAAAACCATTGGGTTGTCAGAAAAGTCATGATGCATTTCATATGCAAAAAAATATGTTATGACTTTTCCAACAACCCAATAGGTTGGGTAGAAAGAACCCAATAAGTTGCAGAGAAACACAAGCAAATTGATGGCCCTGGGGAAATATCTTATTGAAATAAATTCTACTCTATGATAGACATTTTCCATGAGGATTTAATTCAAAGGTGATCATCTTCCATGTATATAACTATTTAAGAATAAGAGCTGGAACCAGCAGGCGGTGTGGTGGTTAAGATACTAGACTCCCACATGGCCTACCTGGATCTGGCAGTTTGAAAATCGTGCTGGACACATGTGCATGTGTGCCCAAAATTCCAGGAGAAGAATATAGGAGAAGGGATTATGGTATGGCCATCCCACTGGGGAGTGATTTCTCACTTTGTCTCTCATTGTCTCTCTCTCTCTCTCTGGCAAGTGCACATGCCCTATGGCAAAACAAAAGTTACATGACTTATCAGCTAATGGTCATCTGCCTTCTTGTGTGCTTTTGAAGTCTAACAGATTGCATGTTCTCACTAGATGGAAAGCCTGGAATCTGTAGACACTATCAGAAAGAATGACTTCAGAGACAATTTGGTACATTTCTAACATCAAACTTCAACTATTATGTACGTCTATGCCATCTCTTTTTTTTTTGTAGTTTCATAGATTTAAAAAAATATATATAGTTGAGGGACCAGCAGTTGGCGTAATGGCTCTGTCACTAGACTCTCATGTGGTTGACCATGGTTCAAGTTCCGGACCTGGGGGCCTAGACTCAGGCCAGGTGCGTGTGCATGCCCAAGATCCTGAGAGGAGAATGGAGGAGAAGGGATTGCAGCATGGGCACCCCCCTGCAGAGTGATTTCTCACTTTCTGTCTCTGTGTCTTTCTGGTGAGCAAATGTGCCCTATAGCAAAAACCTCTCCAAATATTATAAATATGTGTATATATATGTGTATACATATATATACACATATATACATATATATACATTTTTATATAAATATATACACACACACACATATATATATATATATATTTAAAATACAGTGAACTTGTTACATTTAAAGTGTACATCTTGAAAAGTTTTTACACACATGTATGCCTGTGAAATCGTCACTATAGTCAAGATGATGAGCTTGTCCATTATCCAAGAAAGTTTCTTTCTGCCCTTTAATAATCTCTGTATTCTGCCCCACCAGTACCCTAATACACTACTGATCTGTTTTGTCTAACTATATGCTAGTTTGCATTTTCAAGAATTTCACACAAATGGAATCATACAGTGTGTGCTTAGTGTTTTTATCTGACTTCTTTCAGACAGTGTACTTATTATGAGATGTGCCTGTGCTGCTGTGGATATCAGTAGTTCATTTTTGTTCCTTACTGAATAGTATTCTTTTGTATGAACACCACAATTTGCTTATTAATTTACCAGCTGTTAGGTTGTTTCTAGTTTTATGGCTACTACAGATAAAGCTGCTTTTATTGTTCAAGTCTTTCTGTTTACATGTGCTTGAGTTTCTCTTGAGTAAATTTCTATGACTAGAACATTAGACTTACGTTTAATTTTTTAAGAAACTGAAAAATTGTTTCCATAAAAGTTTGCTCCTTTCACATTCCCACAATCAATCATGAAGGTTTCCATTTCTCCACATCCCTGAAACACTTGTTACTGTCTGTCTTTTTTATTATAGCTGTCTAAATAGGTGTGAAACAGTATCATATGATTTTGATTTACTTTTTTAAAATGACTAATTATGTTGAGCATTTTTTTCTTGTGCTTAATTATTATTCATTTATTTTTTGGTGAAGTATCTTTTAAAATCTTTTGGCCATTTTTTAAAAAAGCTTCTTTACTTCTTTGGAAAGAGAGAGAGAAAGAGAAAGGCACTCTCAAAAGAGTCTGCACGCTGCAATCTTCCTACCAGACCTGTAGCAGCCATCTAGAATCATGGGTGCATGAATGTGCCTGGGCTGTTTAAGTAGATCTAATTCACAAAGCCAGAGCCTTCCCACATGGTCTCCAGGATTGAGCAGCAGTGCCACTACTGCCTGCACCACCGCAGCTGCCCTTTTCCTCATATTTTTTTTCTTACTGAATCATTTGCTTTTTTATTGTCACATTTGGGGTTCTCTGTATATTCTAAATACAAGCCTTTATTATAGCTATTTTGCAAATATTTTCTTTCAATCTGTAGATTGTCTTTCCATTTAGTAATAGTATCTCCCAAAAACCATAAATTTAAAAATGTTGTTGCAGTAAATACTCATTATTAAAATTTTCTTTTATGGATTTTGCTATTGATGTCATATCTAAGAAGTCATTTCCTAATCCGAGGTCACAAAATAGTATATTTTTCTAGAAGTTTTATAATTTCCTATTTGTACATTGAGTTCTATGATCCATTACACTAACTGCTGGTCCCATTTTGAGTTAACATTTTTGTATATAGAACAAATTATTGACCAAGGGTCATCAGGGTTATTTTTGCATATCGATATCTATTTGTTCTAACACATGTGTTGAAAACACTATACTTTCTCCATTTAATTTCCTTGGCACTTTTGTTCAAACCAATTGAATGTATATATGTGTGCCTATATATAAGTTTTTTATTCTGATCCACTGATTTATTTGTCTGTCTGTAGACCAATACCATACTGATTTGATTACAATAGATGTATAAATCTTGAAATCATGTAGTCAAGTCTTATTTTGTTTTTCTCATTCAAAATTATTTTCGTTATGCTAAGACTTTGCTATTTCATATACATTTTAGAATTCACTTGTCAATTAAGACAATAAGAATGTGGGAATTTGATTGCACTGAGCCTGTAGATTAACTTGGAGAGAATTGATATTAACAATACTGGGTCTTCTGATTCATGAACATGGTATGTCATTCCATTTGTTTCAGTGAGTGGTCTCAACAGGTGGCAGTTGTACCTCACAAAAGACACTTGGCAGTATCTGGA
The DNA here is from genome assembly GCF_000334495.1 of Tupaia belangeri chinensis. Classification (NCBI taxonomy): domain Eukaryota; kingdom Metazoa; phylum Chordata; class Mammalia; order Scandentia; family Tupaiidae; genus Tupaia; species Tupaia belangeri. Next base: position 835,594 of record NW_006204105.1, read on the forward strand.
CACATATTTGATTGTCATAACTCTGAGTGAGGATTACTCTGGCATCTAGTAAATAGAGGTCAGGGATACTGGAAAACATCCTACATGCACAGAACAATTCCCATGACAAAGAATTATCCAACCCAAAATGTCAATAGCATCAAGATTTCTCACTTTCATTTAGCTTCTCTTTATTTCAGCAATATTTTATGGTTTTAATTATAGCCTTTGTACATCTTTATTGCACATTTATTCCTAAATTCTTTGTTTTCAATTCTATTATAAATGGTATTGTCTTTGATTTTTCAATTCTTTTTTTTTTTTTGAGTTTTTTTTTTTTGCTATAGGGTGCGTGCGCTCGCCAGACAGAGAGAGACACAGAGACAGAAAGAGAGAAATCACCCCCCAGGGGGGATGGTCACGCCACAATCCCTTCTCCTCCATTCTCCTCTCAGGATCTTGGGCACGCACACACACGCGCCCAGCGTGAGTTTTAAGCCACCGGGTCCGGGACGCGAACCGCGGTGGACTACGTGGGAGTCCAGCAACATAGCCATTACACTAACTGCTGGTTCCCTTGACTTCAATTCTAATTGTTATTGCTCATTCTGTTGATTTTTATGTATTGCTCTCTGCTAAACTGACTAGTTCTAGTAACATTTTTTGTAGATCCCATGGAATTTTCTACATGATAATTATGTCATCTACAAAACACACACATACATATAAACACAACTTTTATTTCTCCAACCTGCATGTCTCTTCTTTGTTTTTTCTTTTATCCTTTTACTTCTCTCTCTATCCTTTCCTTCCTTCCTCTCTTCTTTTTTTCTTCCTTCTTTCCTTTTTTCATTTGTTCCTTCCTTTTTTATTTTTTTTGCCATAGAGTGTATGCTCTCCCTGGAGAGAGACACAGAAAGAGGGAGAGTGAGAAATCACTCCACATGGGGGATGGCCATCCCACAACTCCTTCTCTTCCATTCTCCTCTCAGGATTTTGGCCACACATGCACGTGTGCCTGGTGTGATTTTTGAGCTTCTGAGTCTGAGACTCGAACTGTGCTTGGCCGTGTTGGAGTACAATACATTAACCACCATGCCACCTCTGGTCCCTCATTTTTCTTTCTTTATTGTCTTGACTAGAACCCTTAGTGCACTGTTACAATGTTGAATACAAATAATGGGAGCAGAACGAGCCTCTGTGGTGCAGTCAATAGTGAGCCTTGCTGCAGTGCTGGAAGCCACATAGCTGACCATACGATCAGATCCCCACCAGGTTGATATGACACATACTGGGTACATGTGAGCACCAAAGATCTTGACAAGCTGTTGGGGAGGGAGTAGAGGGAGAAGAGAAGGGGATTGCTGTGGAACCATACTTTGTTGAGTGCACTTTTTTCTCTCTTGTGCACAAGCATGTGTGCACATGCTCTTTTTCATGAGGAAGAGAGAAAGAAAGAAAGAAAGAAAGAAAGAAAGAAAGAAAGAAAGAAAGAAAGAAAGAAAGAAAGAAAAGAAAAGAAAGAAAGGGGGCCAGCAGTTGGCGTAATGGCTATGTCGCTGGACTCCCGTGTGGTTGACCGTGGTTCGCGTCCCGGACCGGGTGGCTTAAAATATGCCAGGCACGTGTGCACGCGTGCCCAAGATCCCGAGAGGAGAATGGAGGAGAAGGGATTGTGGTGTGGCCATCACCCCTGGGGGGTGATTTCTCGCTTTCTGTCTCTCTGTCTCTCTCTGTCTGGCGAGCACACATGCCCTATAGCAAAAACCTCTCCAAAAAAAAAAAAAAAAAGGAAAAAAAAAAGAGAGAAATGGAGAGGGGCCAGCAAGTGGTGTTAAAGTGGTGGACTCCCTTGTGGGCCATCATGGTTCAAGTCCCAGACCTGGCTTGATATTCATGCTGGGCATGTGTGAGTGTGTTATGGCCTTCCCCCCAAATGGTGATTTCTCATTTTCTGTCTCTCTGGTGAACACATGTACCCTAGAGCAAAATTTCTAAAAAAATAACAAAAGAGAGAAAGAAAGAAAGAGAGAAAACGAGAGAGAAAGAAAGAAAGAAACGAGCCAAGTAGTGGGAGTAAACATCTTTGCCTTCTTCCTGGTCTTAGAAAAAAGTCATTTAGTCTTTGACCATTAAGTATGATGTAACTCTCGGTTTTTCATAGATACATTTTATTTTAGATTAAGGAAGTACCATTCTATTCTTAATTTACTGAGAAGTTTCATTAGAAATGGAGGTTTAATTTTTCATGTAGTTAAGAATGACTATGTTAATTTTTTATTCAATTAATTAATGAGTTATGTTGATTAAGTTAAGAATGTTAAAATCAGGGCCAACCCTGTAACACAGCAGTAAAATGCTATGCATAGAAAGCCAGATCCCAAAGGGTTGACTGTGGTTTGAATCTTTTCCCCAGTGGTTTGAAAAACATATCAGATGTGGGTGCATGTGTGCCCATATTCAGGATGGAGAAATGGAGCGAAGGGGATTTCAGTGTGAGCATGCTTCACAGGGTGTGCCTTTCTCTCTCTTTTTCTGTCTTAGGTGAGTGCATGCACCCTCTGACAATTAAAAAACTTATTAAACTCAAAGTTGGAGTCCTGGGATAAATCCCACTAAGTAGTAATGTTATTCTTTTTATATATTATTGGCTAGATCCACTAAAATTCTGTTAAGAATTTTTGCACATATGTTTATAAAGGATATTAATTTGTATTCTTCACGTGTGATGTCTTTGGCTTTAGTACGAAGGTGTATTTTCTCCTTCAAATTTTGAGGAGAATTTGTACAGAATTGACATTATCTCTTCATTTAATGTTTTCATAAAATTCACTGGTAAAGACTTTTAAGCATGGATTTTCTTTGTGTGAAAAATTTTAAGAATAAATTAACTTTCCTTAGTAAACATAGGGTTGTTTAGTTGAACTATTTCTTCTAGTGAAAAATTTGTTAATTTGTCAAAGAACTTGTCCATTTTATCTAAGTTATCAAATTCATTGTCATACATTTTTCATGCCATTCAATTTTTTTCTTTTAAGCTTTTTGGCCATAGGGTGCTCACCAAAAAGACAGAGAGAGTGAAAGTGAAAAATCATTCCCTGGGAGGATGGCCATGCCACAATCCCTTCTTCTTCATTTTCCTCTTGGGGTTTTAGGCATACATCCACAATTGCTTGACATGTTTTTCAAGCCACCAGATCCAAGACTTGAACTGTGGTCAGCCATATGAGAATCCAGTTCCTTAACCACCACACCACCTGCTGGCCCCCCATGCCATTTCTTTTTTTAACACTTTAATTTATTTATTGATTGATTTTTGTAGAGAGATTTTTGCTGTAGAGTACATGCATTCGCCAGAGAGAGACAGAGACACAGAAAGGAAGAAGTCACCTCCCAGGGGCATGACCATGCAGCAATCCCTTCTCCTCCATTGTCTTCTCGGGATTTTGGGCATTCATGCACATGAGCCGGCCATGAGTTTGAAACCTCCAGGTCTAGGACTCCAACTGTGGTTGATTACATGGGAGTCCAGTGACGTAACCATCACGCCATTGCTGGTCCCCTTCTTAACACATTAGTATTTGTAGTATTGCTATCTTTCTCCATGATATTGATATCTGTGTTATCTCATTTTTTATCAATATGAGTAAAAGTTTATTAATTGTATTGGTCCTTTCAAAGAACCAGCTTTTTTTCATCATTTATTTCCTTTATTATCTTTCTGTTTTCAATTTATTTTATTTTATTTCTGATGATTATTATTTTCATTTTTTGCTTACTTCAATTTAATTTGCTCTTACATCTCCAGTGACTTAAGGTAAAAGCTTCTCCTTATTGATTGAAAACCTTTCTTCTTTACTCATATAGGTGTTTTAGTTCTATAAATTTCACTCTATTACTGCTTTAGGTCTATCCATAATTTTGTTATCTTATGAGCTCATTGTACCTAATTTAAAACAATTAATTTTGCTAATTTTTTTCTTTGTTCCAAGATAGTTAGAAACAGGTGTTGCTGCATCATGATGGTTGCAAATGTAATTCCAAACTCAATCAGCACCCAGTCTTATCAGCTACAACCAATGAATGCTGTGTTTTACCTGAAGGTAAAATCATGCCAAACACTGTTTTTGTTGGTGGCACTGATGTTAGAATGGATAAGTCAAATTATAACTTTCTTCACTAAATATGGTTCAGTAAGAGAAGTGAAGATTATCATTGGTCAAAATGTATTGAAAGGCTATGGATTTGTTTTATTTTGTAATGACATAATGTGTAGAACATAAGACAATTGCAGATAAATTTCTGTGGTAAGATCTGAAACTGGGCCCTGCATCAGGAAGCAAAATTTATGTGCTTAGTGTGCATCCTTGGGTTTTTCAGTCTTTCCTCTTCACTACAGTTTCAGAATGTCTGGAGTAATTCAGATACTGAAACTTACATGTAACTTCCAACCGTGATGAATCCTATAACTCAGTACATGTAAGTCTATCTTCCTTATCCAAGTTCAACTCTTCAGGTCATCACCGATACCAACTGCTTACATATAATTATCAGATGCCACCCCAGTGACCTACTGGGGTGTAAAGAACCTATACAATATGTCTTGTTTGTACAGCCATTAACTACCACTACAACACAGTTGGTCTAGGTGGTGGAGTTTTGCCACACAAATGCTTAGTTCATTGAGCTAGTCCATTCTCTGGAAATAGCCCCCCCAAAATCCTGTGGGCTGGAGTGTACAGCCGGTACCACCTTGCCTGTTTAATACAGAGAACAGTCTGAGAAACTCACTTGTTACCCATGACGATTACTCCGAGGATAAAGGAGTGCATGGCTTTAGAAGTCGGGCAGTACTTCTATCTGTTTGATCCTCTCTGCCTTCTAGTCTCATGGGAAATTTTTGCTTTTGAATGTTAAGAGACTGAAGTTTTTCACTATTATAGAAGTTTAGTTCTGAATTTTGATAAATCACACAAAGATTGTACAAGTTGCATTATATTGCCTAGTTTTATTTTACATTGAAATTGTTCTTCATTATACCTTTATTCAGAAATTCATTATGGGTTGAATATATAGTTGAATATTTAAAATGTGACCAGCCTGTGGTCTAGTGGTTAATGTAACTGGATGCCACGTGGACAACTGTACTGTTTGAGTCCCAGATTCATGGCTCGAGAAACAACTCAGGCATGCATGTATGTGCCCCAAATCCTAAAAAGAGGGAATAGTGGAGCAGAAGGGATTATGGTGACTATGATCATGGGATAGGTGCTTTCTCGCTTTCCCCACCCACTGTCTCTCTCCAGTGAGCAAAGATTCTAAACAAACAGCCCAATCAGTGGATTTTACATTTATTTGCCCAAAATATTTTATGTATTAGCTGCAGTCTACACATAGATAATGTATTTGATTAGGATAGCAACTGGGATAACCTTAAATCTGGAACTAATTTGTTTGTTTGTTTGTTTTGCTATAGGGTGTGAGTGCTCACCAGAGAGAGACAGAGACAGAGAGGGAGAAAGTGAGAAATCACCCTTAAGGGGATGAAAACACCACAGTCCCTTCTTTTCCATTCTCCTCTTGGGATTTTGGGCACACACATATGTGCACTTGGTGTGATTTTCAAACCAATTTAAAAATGATGACACTTTTTTTTTTTGGCAGGTAATGTGTGCTCTCACCAGAGGGAGAGAAAGAAGCAGTGAGAGGGAAGAAAGCACTCCCCAATGCCACAGTCCTTTCTCCTCCGTTTTTCTATTCCATTGTAGTTTGAGTCATGCATGCACATGTCCCTGGCATCTTTCTCAGGCCACCTTATGCTGGTATATCAGTCAAGTGTATAGGCCACATGAGATCTAGCTCCCTTAACCACTAGGCCCTAGGACCAACCCCAAATACTGAAAGTTTTTATGTCACTTAAAGGTTAATCAATATTTGAAAGGAACAAATTTTAGAAAAACTTTAACATGGTAGCTATTTGTTTTGGAGCTAATAGAATTTTATGTTTGTTTGATGTCCTATTATAATTCCTTTTTAAAAGTAAATTATATCCAGGAGAGTCAAAGTGGGTAGCTTTGGTGTTTCTAAACCACAAAAGGTTCTTTAATAAGCATGCCCCAGGAGCATACTAGAAACCGAGTTAGCAATCTGCTTGTAGATTGGCTGATCTCTTTAGACATTAGATGGTGTAATAAACAATTAGAGCGCCAGCACCCCTCTGCTCCAGTCTCGCTTGTACAGTCTACTATACTCCTTCAGGAGGGTTGCTCCTCAAACTGGTGATGGAAAGGAGGAAAATAGCAGCATGATCTATTTTCATAGTTGAGGGCTAACCCTGGAAAGAGAGCAATGGCAGAATAGCTTTCTGAGGTAAACGGTTGTATTGGCATCATTTGTCCTGCTATTGACATGGCATAATGTGGCTTCCTGGCTTTTTTCCATTGGCTCCTTCCCTGAAATGTGGAGACGTCACGTGTCCTTAGCCTAATGAACTACCACGAGCCATATCACCAGTTCCTACTGGGGCCTGGAAGTCACAATATTTCTATTTATCTAAAGGGAAGTCTTTTTTTTTTTTTTTTTAGACGTTTTCGCTATAGGGCACGTGCGCTCACCAGACAGAGAGAGACACAGAGACAGAAAGCAAGCAATCACCCCCCAGGGGGGATGGCCACGCCGCAATCCCTTCGCCTCCATTCTCCTCTCGGGATCTTGGGCACGCACGCACATGCGCCCGGCGTGAGTTTTAAGCCATCAGGTCCAGGACGCGAACCGCGGTGGACTATGTGGGAGTTCAGTGACATAGCCATTACACTAACTACTGGTTCCCTAAAGGGAAGTCTTTTCATTTTAGAGAATACTCAGGAGCAGAATGTAACCTGGAAAATATTTAAAAACCTCCCTCTTGGAGAGCAGATTTTTTGGTGGCTGAGGGTAGAAGCAAGGTTAACTGCTTTGAAGGCTATTTCAGTAAGTAGTACAGATATGAAATGATGGTGATTTTCATCATAGTGTTAGCAGTAGAGGTGGTAAGAGGTGGACAATTTCAAACATATTTTGCAGGGAGAGTCAACAGATTTGCTGGTGTGTTGTATTAGGGGATGCAGTGAAAAGAGAACGTTTCACAGACCTTTTTAAAAAAGTAATTTTCCTTCTTAGACATAGAAATTAGATCAGGGATGGGCACTTGTCTTAGATTAGTCCAAACAGGATTCTTTAGGAGTCTAGTGAAAGAGACAGCCATTCCTCTAATGAACATGAATCTGGGGAAGAATGTCAACCTGGGCCTGCTAGCAGATAATTTGGTACTTTGCAAATCCTGGAAGCAAAAACGACACAGAAAATAATCAAAGGATATATTTATATAGAGAGAGTCAACAGCTCCATTGATGGAGTCTCTATATTAAGCTGTGCTTGAATCCTTTATTGAAGATTTTTGTTGAACCCAAATTGAGGTTTTATTCCCACTTTTAATGGGGGGTGGGCAAAGAAATGGAGGTCATTTTAATGAAAAGGACCCTGGATAAAATAAAAATTATCTTAACAGAGGATTGCATATGGTGATCAGTGGTGATAGTGTTCACACTGGGTGGGTAGCAGACATGGTGAGGTTGTTTCTTTAGCACACTCCAACCTCTTGTTTAAACTACCTGTTTTCTGAGTGTTATAAGCCAAAGAATCCTTACAAGCATAGGTGATTCATACTATTGTGTTGTTGGGAAAGTCATGATGCATGTTTGCATAACAGAAAAATACATCACAGCTTTCTCAATGACATAATAAATCACACAGAATTTCCAAAGAGAATGAATCTTTAATGATTTTATGTTATGGCTCATGACATTTTGTGGTAACAGCATCAGCATTGTTATCATCATCACCACAACTGTAATTTGTATTATTACCAATATCTACTGAGCGTATGCTACAGGCCAGGTCTTATCTTAAACACTTTATAAGCATAATCTTGCTTAATCCTCGCTATAATCCTATAAGAATGATTCCATTATTGTCCCCATTTTAATAGGAAGATTAAGTAATTTCTTCTTTTTTAAAGAATTATTTATTTATTATCATCATTTTTCAATTTTGACCAAAGAGAGAGAGAGAGAAAGAGCAAGTTGCCAGGCCTGGGACTCGAACTGTGGTCAGTCATGTGGGAGTCCAGTGCCCTTAATCACCATGCCACCTGTCAGCCCCAAAAGGTTAAGTAATTTGACAACGTCACACAGTTATGAAGTGGTAGAGGTTGTACTTAATTGCAGTTGCTAGCTTTCTTTTTTATGTGCATTAGAGTAATTGTTTTGTACATTTGGTATGCTTCTAAAATTTCTCCTTAGAGTGATGCTAAGTTTTATTTCTCTTAAAAAATAAGTTAAAGCAAAACATACAAAAAATACAAAATGAAAACCTTTGCTAGAACTTGGACAAAAATGGGGACCAGCAGTTAACATAATGGCTACGTCACTGGACTCCCATGTAGTCAAATGCAGTTCAAGTTCCAGACCCAGTGACTTAAACTTATGCTGGGAGAGTATGTGTGCATGCCCAAGATCCCGAGAGAAAACTGGAGAAGGGATTGTGGAGTGGCCATCCCCCCACCCCAGAAGGGGGGGGTGATTTCTCGCTTTTTGTCTCTCTGATGAGCACATGTGGCCTATAGCAAAAACCTCTAAAAAAAATAATAAAATAAAAGAACTTGGACAAAAATGATCTGCTCTCCAAATTAATATAACAGGTGCAAAAATGTCAACTGCTCAAAAAAAATAAGCTGCAGTATTAACATCTGACCTTGTGAGGATTTGCTTTTTTAATTTATGTGGCAAAACCCCTGAAGGTCAGCACGCAGAAATGAATGACCTGTTTAACACAAAAGGAATTATACTTGGACATAACAGAGAATCTATCAAAAAAGATCAGAGAGCTCCATATAGAGGTTTATAAAAATGGGTGAAATGTACACTTCAAAGGAAAATCTGGGACACTGTTCAAATAATAAAGACCCACAGCCACATCTAATCTTACAACACCAGCTTGGAGAAAGTAGAAAGAGATGTTACCATGAACAAATGATGCTAGTGTACAAATAGAAACAATACTGTATTTTAGCTTCTTTCCCCCCATAATAGTCCAATCTATGGCATCTTTTGGTTATACGTACACCTTGATTTTGAAGTATCTAATTACATTCCAACTAAGATAAACAGCTTTATTGTAATTTAAATAAGAAAGATTTTCATGGATTGAACATACCTCCTAAAAGAAAATATTGTTCTTGGTAGTAATTAAAAGCACATTCTGGAGACAGAATATGTAGGCAGTATAGTCTACAGAATGGTTGTATAAAGGTGCTACTTATCAGTCCCTGCTTTTCACCATAAATCTGGATTCTTGTTGTGCCACCTTAAATAACTACTGTGGCCCTTTGTCCTTTAATGTAGAGAGAGTAATAGATTCTTTGTGAGTGGGAGGGCTGGATCTCTAGCTCTACGACCCAGTCTTAGATTGAGGGAAGGTTTAGGAGTTTGCGTATTTATTACTATTAGTGTTGCTACATAGAAAATCACCCCAAAACATAGGACTGAAACCACAAATATTCAATATCTCACAGTTTGTAAAGGCCAGTGAATCTGGGAGTAGCTTAGCTGGGTGCAATTAGCTTAAGTTTTCTCCTAAGGCTGCAAACAGTCAGCTGGGGCTGTTGTATCTCAAGACTTGACAGGGGATGAAAGATATACTTGAAGGCTTACACACTTGGTTGTTGGTAGGCTTTAGTTTCTAACCACACATTAGGTCTGTTTATAACATGATCATCTACTTCCCTTAGCACAATTGATCTAAAAGAAAGAGAGCAAGGATGCTCAAGATGGAAGCCACAGTTGTTTTATTTTTGTTTTTAAAAACCCAGTCTAGGAAGTAATGTCCCATGGCTCCTGCATTATTCTGTTCAGTAGAAGTGAGTCACTTAGATCCATCCCAGACTCAACGAAAGGGGCAATGGGGATTACACAAGTGTTTGGTTTTCCAGGATCATTGGGGGCCAGCCTAGAGACTTCCTACCACAGTCTGCATCCATTATCTGAGCTCTTGGAAACTAGAAGATAACAATATTAATTCCCTCTCTTCCTTCTTCTGGAACAAGACTATTACAAGTCAAACACAGAGAGAGGAAGCAGAATTAGAACTGAGGCTGGGTCCAGGACTCAAATAGCAGTTGACTATATAGTCCAGTGACATAATTATTATACCATTGCTTGGTCCCAGGATTAACAGAATTTCCACATATAAAGTGTATGAAATTTTCACTCCAAATTTTATCTAGAATATGTACTTGTATTTCAAGAGTCGATATTCAGGTATTAACAATGACATGTTATACTGATTGGATATTATGGTTACCCAAATGAACACAACTTCAGAGAAATAAGAAACAACATTAAAGTCAGCATTCAACATTAAAGTCAGCTTTCCAAAGCCAAATGGCAGGTTTTGGCTTGATGGCAATGCTGAGCTGTAGCATATCTCTAATTTTTATACCCTCTTTTTACCCTGAGAGTTTGACACAGGGGATAGTTTTTTTTTTTGGTCTTCAATTCCCAATCTTCAGGAGCTTGTTTCTCTCTTCATAGGTTCAGTGAATTCTTTTTTTTTTTTTTTTGAGAATTTTCACCATAGGGCGCATGTGCTCGCCAGACAGAGAGACAGACAGAGAGACAGAAAGCGAGAAATCACCCCCCAGGGGGGATGGTCACGCCGCAATCCCTTCTTCTCCATTTTCCTCTTGGGATCTTGGGCACACACGCACACGTGCCTGGCGTGAGTTTTAAGCCATCGGGTCCGGGACGCGAACCACAGTTGACTACATGGGAGTCCAGCGACATAGCCATTACGCTAACTGCTGGTTACCACGGTTCAGTGAATTCTTAAAAGACATTTTATATCTTACCTCTCTCCTTTGTCAGAAGACCCTTAGGTCTTCCCTCCCTTTTATGCCATTCTTTCAGCACAACTCCTCACTTGGTGGAGCTGTTCTAATCTTGCAAGCAGAAATTAGATGTTAGGGAGAACCAGAAATGGGGCCTAATCCTTGGAAATAAAACTTAGCTAAGTAATCAAGGTCCCGTGTCATAGGGACTGGGCCCAGTTCTACTCAATAACAGAAAACCAGAAGCAGTCTGACCCCAGATGAGGGAACTGTCCAGAACCTGGCAGATGGCTCAGCACTCCAGGAGGTTCAGATCTGTGACTCCTGTGTTCTATCCAGAGGGCAGTTAAAAAGAAAAAAAAAAAGATGGTGCAAGGGACAGAGAAATGGCTGACCCTAGGAGGCAGGTGTAGTAGAAAGGCAGAAAGGCAAGCCCAGAGTACCCCAACCCTGGGAGTCGGGAAAGCCATTTGAAGGGAAATGTAAATGCCTCATGCTTACAGGGGCCTTGCAGGTGACATAAATAAGTGAAGCAGGTTAAGCGTAAGATCCTAGGGATGACGTAGGTGACTGTGACTACCTGGAACATGTAAGGCCAAAATTAATCTGTGAGGCAAAGTTGCTAAGAGAGGTTTTACCAGCAGGGGGCACCTGCAGCTGGTTTTTATCATCACAAGCTCAGGGTTGGTACTCTTGGGTGAGCCCTATTATCAATGGTGAGGCTCTAATTTGAAGTTTCCTAAGCAGCTTGAATTCACAACAAGCTGCCTGAGGATATAGTGTGGCTACTTTGATTTTCAGAGCCAACCAGAGAGAACTGCACACTATGTGGCAGGAAGAGTAGCAGTGATGCATATTTGATTTTTGAGTTGAGTGGGCAGGTACCTCACCCAGGGAGTTGTAGCTCAAGTTTTCTTAAAAGGGCAGGATCTTGGCAAATTACATTCTAGTGACATAAGTGGCAGCTCATGAGGTACCTGTTCTTTTCCCCTCTCTCCCGGCATCTCCACTTCCTGCCAGTTCGCCCATCTCTCCAATACCCTCTACATCACAGAAACTTGCCCTTAACACTTGAAATTGTTTGGGAAGGAGGTTGGAAGAGCCTTGGCTTAGATAGATGCATTTGCCTTGTGATATTTTAGAGGTGTCACCTGATGTCTGATGGTTCATAATATACAGAGAGAGAGAGCTGTTGCCAACAAGATCAGTGGAACATAGCACTAGAGATCATCAGAGAAGAAGCGTGGAGAGGTCCGGCTCACAGTACATCATCTGGGCATGAATAGCCAGGGTCTGAACTAGGATGAAACTGGTAAGGCCCTTACTTCCAGGATCATGCAAGTGCAGGGTCAGATCCTGTCTTCATTTAAACTTTTGATATGCTATTCATTATGAATTTTACTTTTTAAAAATTTTTTGAGAGGTTTTTGCTATAGGGCGCATGCACTCACCAGAAAGACAGAGACAGAAAGCAAGAAATAACCCTCAATGGGGGATGGCCACACTGCAACCCTTTCTCCTCCATTCTCCTCTTGGGATCTTAGGCACGCACACTCGCCTGACTTGAGTTTAAGCCACCAGGTCTGGGACTCGAACCGCAGTCCACTACACGGGAATCCAGCGACATAGCCATTACTCCAACTGCTGGTCCCAGTTCATCATGAATTTTATACATTAACTTTTTTTCTAAAATATTACATTGAAATATTATTTATCTTGCCCAGCTGCAGTGGCATGAGGATAGGCTGCTGCTGAATAAGGCTGGGGCTGCATGGGGGTTCTCTGTTTGGATCCTAGATCAACCTGCACAGGCCAGGCATGGTTGCAAGCACCTGTAATCCTAGTTAAATGAGAGGCTGGGACAGATGCTCACAACAAGACCCTGAAAATTGACTTCTCTCTCTCTTGCCTTCCTCCCCATGGAAGAAATAATCATGGCTTTTGATTCCTGAGTTTTTGGCTGCCCATATATTTTGCACCTCAGATGAGTGCCTCACTCCCCTCACCCTCTTTCCATGCCTGAGGCTGAACAGTGATGTGGTCCATCAGCACTGGGACCTCCTGGCCTTCATTCATCTGTTTCCTAAGAAGTTACCAGAGCCAACAAATATTAATAGAAGATGCAATAATTCTTTTTATATGCCGGAAACTCTGATTTAGAATGAGTTTAAGTATTTCTGTACCTCTTGTTATATCTCAAACATAGTATAAAAATGGGATACTTTTATCTCTGATTAAAAGATTATTTGAGGAGGACCAGCAGATGGCATAATGGTTTTGTCACTGGACTCCCATGTAGTCGACCGTTATTCGAGTCCTGGATCTGGCAGCTTAAAACTCACACTGAGCACATGTGCATGCATGCCCAAAATCCCTAGAAGAGAATAGAGGAGAAGGGATTGTGGCATGGCCATCTCCCCCTTGGGAGTGATTTCTTGCTTTTTATCTCTCTGTTTCTCTCTGTGTCTCCAGAAAACACACATGCCCTATAGCAAAAATAAATAAATAAATAAATAAATAAATAAATAAATAAATAAATAGTTATCTTCATTGTAATGAATTGTAGTAATTAATATTAGGTATGTTTGTCCTTTAACCAAACTTGCATACTTTAGAATGGAATTAACTTATGTAGCCACTATACTCACTTGCATTTTGCAAGGATAAATGGCTGCTGAGATTTGCTCATCTTTTGTCTAGAACTGCCAGATGTTTGATACTGAACTTGACAGCTCAGTATTTTGGCTTCTCATATGCCAAAATGAATATAAGAGTGAATACACAGTGTGCAATTTTCTCATTAAAATTTTTTTCTTGATGTGTGAGTCTTTCTGAGATTGTATCTGGGTGCTTTTGAACCCTTGCCAGCTGGAAGAAAAGACAAAACAGCTGTTCTGAACTGCCAAGAAATTGGTTTTCAATAGTTCTAAGTGGGGAAGAGGGAACTTGCCTTTGCTATATATTTTGCCTTTGTCCTGGGAGTCATTACTTTGATGAGCCCTCTTGGTTGTGCAGATGTGAGCCAAATATCTAAACAGGGAGTAGATCTTGATATTAGTTAAGCAATTCACTGCAGATACTTTAGATTATGGTCTAAAATGTTCTGTTTAATAGTGACAAAAACTGGCCTGGGAGGGGTGATATATTCTTCTACATAATCACAATTATTTAATAATTTTAATGACTCTTATGGGAAACACGCTAAAATATTTAGGGATGAAGAATCTGCATCCCACTTTCAAATGTTTCATCAAAATAACAGTCATAATTGTGTGTGCGTGCTTGTGTACGTGTGTGTGTGTGTGTGTGGGTGTGTGTGCATAAACGGCTTTAGCTTCCTCATTTGTACGTTAGCTTCTTCACTCGGCTTCAGGGTCAAGCTAGTAGGAGGTATGACAGGAAACAAAGGCAAGGTTCGTGGTATATGTAGCTGTTTTGTACATAACAATCTTGTCTTCTAATTCAGAACCCAATCTGAGAGCTGAATCAAGATCATGCCTAGATTGACTGATACATGCTCTGTGGTCTTGGCCTGGAAATGCTTACCCCATACTGGAAAATGACTCAGGTTTTAGTTGATACTGCAATTGTCACGAATGCTTAGAAAGTTATTTATGAATTTATTTCAGTATCATTTCTGATTTCAGACATTTATTTATTAACCCTAACATCAATCCCTTTAGTTTTTAAAACCTGGTATCTATGTTCAAAGCAAAGAGAATTATTCCGGTAATTCACACAAGTGTTTCCTTACTATCCTACCCCCTCTTCAAAAATTTACATACATTTCCTGCATGACTTCCCAGCCCCCCACATCAGATACACATAAGTAGTGGGTGTTGAAAGGATGAGGGTGATTGTGTGAGTAAATTACCACCAGCTGTCTGAAGGCTTGGTTCTAATTTTTTTTCCTTGGGGTTTTTGTTACAGCTGACAGACGAGGCTAGCCAATGAAGGAGACGAGTCTGAATAAACATGCACACACACAGGCGTGTGCAGGCACATACATACACTCTGCTCAAGTCCGGGGAGAAGTGTTGGGAGATGAAGGAAGCACTGCAAGATGGAGGAAATGTCTACTTTTGGGGTTTTTTTCCTCGGTCCCCAAAACTCCAGCCAGCAAGTTAGGGAACCTCTTTTTCAGTTTCCTTGCCAGTGCTTTGGTCTCACATGAGAAATCAGAAAGCTGAGAAATGGAAAATCTGGGTCACCACCCTAGCCCTAGAGAGCAATTTGGAACAGAACTGAAATTAAAATTCAAGACTTCTATACAGGATTGGAATCCTGCCTGGTATGCAAACATTAATGAAAAATAGCTATGATTTATCGAACACTTAAAATGTGCTGGGCAATGAATTAAACCCTTAAAATACACTATCTTTTTTTATACTCACAGTAGCCCTATTAGGTAGTTATTATCATTAACCTTATTTTACAAATTTGGAAGCTAAACCACAGCGTTTAAGTAACTTATCCAAAATCACATGGCTGAAAGTGGACGGAAATTGGAACCCATCTCCCTGACTCTAGAGACAGTAATCTAAGGTGTTCTGTTGTAATACCTGCTAGTGTTGTAGGGCATGCTTCAGTGCTCTTTCAGATGAATGGGACTCTGGGGAGTCACCAGGGGAGGCCAGGAATATTTGTCCTTCTACCAATAAAATCTTAAAAAAATATTTTTCAACATAACTGTTCCTTAAATTTATTTTCAAAATCTAGTTGACAGGAGCTGGCAGGCGGCATGGTGGATAAGGGCGCTAGATTCCCACATGGCTGACAAGGGTTCAAGTCCCAGACCTGAGGGCTTGCTTTCTCGCTTTCCCTCTCTCTCTCTTGTTCTGTCCCTTTGTGGTCGAATTAAAATAGATAAATAAAATAAAGTTAAATAAAATTAGTTGACAAATAATAATTGTACTATATATTGATGGGATACCATAGATATTTCGATGGATGTATGTATTGTGGAATTATGAAAACAAGCTAATTTTTAAAGTACTATATTTTGCAATCTTAGTATATCACAAACTTTAGTATTACTAGCATTCTTCAATACTCAGCTCAGATGCTATTTTTTTAAAGAGAGGTTTTTGCTATAGGATGTGTGAGCTCACCAGAGAGACAGAGACAGAAAGCAAGAAGTCGTTCCCTAGGAGGGATGACCACATTGCAGTCTCTTTTCCTCCATTCTCCACTTGTGATTTTGGGCATGCACACACATGCACCTGGTGTGAGTTTTAAGCCACTAGGTCTGGGACTTGAACCACAGTCTAGTACATGGGAGTCCAACATAGCCATTTCACCTTCTGCTGGTCCTGATGCTATCTTCTTTATGAAAACTTCTTTACTCAAATTTAATTAATCACTCTCTCCTCAGGTTCTGCCTCCTGTGTACCTTTATTGTAGTACTTTATAGCAATCTGATTTACATTCTGGTTTGATGAATGTTTACCCACTTTCAATATTAGATTTTAAACATGTAGTACAATGTTTATCACATGCTCTGTATACATTTTTTGAATTACTGTTGAATCAAATAAATTAAGGTAACCAAATTGTCTTTGAGTATTAGCTACTTCTAAACCTCTACCTGGTCATATAGGAAATGAAGCTCTTTACAAAGTCCCCCTTCCCCGCACAAGTATTTCTGCTTATCCCATGAGTTTTCTAATCTCTCTCGAATGGTTCCTGGTCCTGATCTCTGTTGTTCTGTGCACAGCTGCCACTTTACCATGTAGAGTCTTTGAGACACACACATCTGCACCTCCCCACTCCCACTCTCCTGTAGCTACTGAAAGGTAGCTCTTTCCATTTGTGTATGTACAGCAGTTTCTCTGCAGGTTACTTGAACAGCCTGGAAAACCAGGTACATCTATCCAAGCCACAGTTCTGTCCAGTAAGGTCCTCTGTTGTACAAATAATACATATGGCAGATTGGAATTTATAAGCTCGATTGGACAGTTTTCACCATGTGAAACTCTTGTTTTATTATACCTGGAAACCTGCATTTTTTTTTTTTTTTGTTAATTGGCCTGTCATTTAATTTCTCTAAAGCCCCATTTTTCTCTTCTATAAAAGAGAGTTGCTCTCTTGCTACTTCATTTATCTTTATTGCCCTTATCACATGTGGCCTTTTGGAGTTATTTCTTTGTTTATTGTCTATCTCTACTTGCAGATTGTATCTTTTATGAAACATGGTCTTTGCTGTTTTTCTTAATTCTGTGTCCCTAGTATAAAGAATAGTGCTGACACATGGTTCTAAAGTATTTGTTGGATGAATGAATAAATAATATATCAGTATTATGTTGTACATTTTACAGCATTGTTCTAGGTCTCTATTTCTGCATAACAATGAAACTCAACATTTAATGCCTTAAAACAACCACTTTATTTTATCTTATGATTTTTTGTGTCAGGAGTTTGGACCGATCTCAGCTGAACAATTTGTCCGACCCATGCGGTATCAACCAGGTCACTTGGTTGTGTTCAGTGAAAGGTAGGGCTGCTCTGCAGATACCAGGACAATTTCACTCATATGTATGCCCTATGCCCTTGGGGACTATGAGGTGATGCTTACAGTTGTCTCAGAGCCTCTCTTCTCCACATCCCCAGCAAGGTAGTGTGACTTTTTTCATGGCCGCTAGTATATCAAGAAATCCAGGTGGAAACGACAAGTTTTCTTATAACCCTATCTCAGAAGTTTACGATTTAGAGCTGCATCCTATAGGTCAAGTGAATCACTAAAACCAACATAGGTTCAAGGGAGGAGAATTAGATTCTACCGCACAGTACAAGAAATAGCAAAGAATTTGCAACCATGTTTATCATGTTTCTTTTCCTTCTGGCACAGACATTATTCCCTCTGGTTCTTGGTCTGTCCTCTGTGCTCTTGGTTCCATTCTTTATGTCACTTTTCTTTTTCCATAAGAAATGATCCTTGTTTGTGTCTGGGTAACTTTTGAGCTTGCTTCCTCTCTGCAGCAGGTTAAAGACCCAAAGGCAGATTTTTATTCTTCCTATTTTCATCCCTTTCAGTATACAAGCCACTTAAAAATTTTAAGGCTGTCTTATGTACTCATATATAACCAACTCGATAGACAAAAGCCACACTGACTTCTTTTTCTGAAACAAGCTCTTATTTATTTATTTATTTACTTACTTACTTACTTTGGTTGACCTGCCTATGAGCCTGATAATGAAACCTTAAATTCTTAAGAACTCTTGTCCGGTACAGAAGCATACTCTTAAAGATTCTTAGAGGCCAGAGACCACCAGTTGATGTAATGGCTATGTTGCTGGACTCCCATGTATTTGACCACAGTTCAAGTCCTCGACCTGATGGCTTAAACTCACGCCGGGCATGTGTATGTGCGAGCCCAAGATCCTGAGAGGAGAATGGAGGAGAAGGGATAGCGGTGTAGCCATGCCCCCTGGGGGGTTATTTCTCACTTTCTGTCTCTCTGTATCTCTCTGTCTTTCTGGTTGAGTGCTTGTGCCCTATAGCAAAAACCTCTTTAAAAAATAAAAAAAGATTCTAAGAGGCCATTTTGCTTAACTGAGAGGATATATGAGGTACCACCTTCAATCTTTTTGAGGTCCTAACCATGGATCCAGCAGTCACATCTTAGATTTAATTTTTGCTCTGAAGCCACTTTTTATTGTGAAAGCTTTTGTTGTTTAGAGAGACAAGAGATGAGAAGCAGCTTGATGTTTAAACCTAGCAAATACTAGCTCTTTATACTTCCTTGAAATCTACTTAGAAACTGAATAACTCTCTCTCTTTTTGATTTCCTTCAGCCCCTCTTCTTCTATTTATACTTTTTTTTTTGAGAGGTTTTCACTATAGGGCGCGTGCGCTAGCCAGACAGACAGAGAGAGACATAGAGACAGAAAGTGAGAAATCACCCCCCAGGGGGGATGGTCACACCGCAATCCCTTCTCTTCCATTCTCCTCTTGAGATCTTTGTCACGCACGCACACGTGCCCGGCGTGAGTGTTTAAGCCACCGGGTCTGGGACGCGAACCACGGTCGACTATGTGGGAGTCCAGCGACATAGCCATTATGCTAACTGCTGGTCCCTGCTATACCTTTTAATAAAAGAAATAAATTAGCAGTTTTGGCATTCAGGCTGAAAATCTCCTTAGCCAAATCCACTCATTTATTAAGTCTGTTTTCTATTTTCTGCATTACCAAAGGCAATGATATTAATATATGCTCTGAAATAACTCAGGTAAAATTTTTTTTGCCGTTAATATTTTCTTCACTGTCTTTCACATTATCGCCATCAGTCTCCTCAATGTTTTTCAAGCATTTACTAACATTTTCTCCAGACCCTCCTGCTTCTGCTGTACCCAGGTGCCAAAGTCATTGCCATTTGTTTTAGGTTTTATTGTAGCAACATCCCACACCCAGATACCAAATCCGCTGCTATTTATCTATTGCTATTTAGTAAATGACTCCAGAATCTATGGCTTAATGCAACAAACATGTTATTGTATCTCATAGCTTTGACGATCAATAATTCTAGCATGGAGCAGCAGTGTAAATCTACTCCATAATGGCCACAGTTAGGGTTGCTTGGTTGTGCTCAGCTGATGGAAGACTGTTTCACACATGCCTGGCACCCTGAAATAAAATGCTGGATTTGGGGCTCAGCTAAGCTCTGCTCTCCCTGTGTAGTCTCAGGGCTTCTGCACATGGTTTTTGTAGTTTAGTAGCTTGACTTTTTTTTTTTTTTTTTGAGAGGTTTTTGCTATAGGGTGTGTGTGTTCGCCAGACAGACAGAGACATAGAGATAGAAAGCGAGAAATCACCCCCCCAGGGGGGATGGTCACGCCGCAATCCCTTCTCCTCCATTATCCTCTCGGGATCTTGGGCACACACGCACACACGCCCAGCGTGAGTTTTAAGCCACCGGGTCCGGGATGCGAACCATGGTCGACTACGTGGGAGTCCAGCGACATAGCCATTACGCTAACTGCTGGTTCCCAGTAGCTTGACTTTTTATCTAGAAGTTCAGGGCTTCAAAAGCCAGTGCCCCAAGAACGTCACATAGAAGCTGCAAGCCTTCTTATTGACCTAGACTTGGCAGTCAGACAGCTCATCTGCTGCATTCTATTAGTTAAGTAAATCTTTAAAACCAACCCAGATTAAAGGGAGAAGAATTAGAGGGGAGAAGTAGCCAAGAATTTGCAGTCTACTTTCATCTACCACAGACACTGTATCCTTGATTTCTCTTTGTGTAGAAAGGACACTCTTTTATATCCAAGGTTAGAGAGAGTGACGTGGAGCTGTGAGAGACCAAGGAGACATCCACAGATTAACCAAGTGATTGGTAAACTGCAATGATGAGCCAAGTGACAGATGTTGCAGACATATGTCCTCTTATCTAAGTGCTCAATGAATACTAGGTGTCAAAGTTAGGGAGGCAGTGGGCATAATGATTAAACATAATGTTCTGGAACTAAAGTGATTGGTTCCAAATCTAGCTTTGCCATCTATCTGCTTTGTGAACTCAGGCAAGATCCTTTACCGCCTTGTGTTCTACATTACCTGGTTATAAAATCGAGATAACTAGCGCCTTCCTCTTAAGGCTATTGTGAGGATCAAAGGAAATACTATGCACAAAGCTTCTAGATAAATAATCTGGAAGAAATATTTTAGATGAGCATCTTTTTATTATTACCTTATAGGCCATGTAAGTGATCCATATCAAGATGGATTTTCACCTAGAATAAATTTGGAGGAAAAAGGGGGAAGAATAAGAAAAACTGAATGAGGAGTAAAAATATTAGAATATTTGGAGCTGAATGTATAAACTGTGACACTTTTCTATTTTTTAATCCCTTATCTAAATTTAAGTATTTTCTGAAGCACAATTATTTGAACAAATTAAAAGCAACACACTTAGCAAGGAATAACACAACTGGTTTAATTTATTGACATCCTCTACCCTAGTTATTTGAGTTCTAGTCCAAAAAGCTGGAAGGAGGTACACAAGGAGGAAGATGTGTAATTTCCTACGTAATGATCCTCAGCCTCAACATAGAAGTAAAAACTCATGTGTTAGGATAGGCCAGGTTGTGCTGCTGTAACAAATAACCTGCAAATCTCAGTAACTTAATATTACAAAATGTACTTCTTGTTCATTTCATATGTTTGATTTGAGTCACGAGAAGGCTCTGACCCTCGTTGTTGCTCAGAGACCTGGACTGATGAATGCTTCACTTAACCTGTATTAGCCTTCCAGAATCAATGCAACAATATCAATTGACAATACCCAAACTGGCTCTTAATAAGTTACTGTACAAGCAGGTGGTATGGTGGTTAAGGTGCTGGACTCCCATATGGCCAATCATAGTTTGAGTCCCAGATCCAGTGGCTTGAAAATCACATCAGGTGTGTGTATGTACATGCCCAAAATCCTGAGAGGGGAATGGAGGAGAAGGGATTGTGACAGGACCACTTCTTCTGGGAGGGGGGGATGAGTTCTCATTTTCCCTCTCTCTGTCTCTCTCCAGTGAGGGCATGTGCCCTGTGGCAAAACCTAAAAAAATTAAATAATAAAAAATTTTACTGTACATATGACAATAGCTAAAAAAGATTTTGAATGTTCCCCATACAAAGTAATGGTAATTGTTTAAAATGATGGTTATGCTAATTATCCAGATTTTATCATTACACATTATACTTACATATTGGAAAGTCACACTGTACCCTATAAGTATGTGTAATCGTTATGTGTCAATGAAAAATGAAACAGGCTCAACAACAGTGGCCTGGTGGTAGCATAATGCTCTGCAATGCTGGAAGCCATATGGGAAATTGGAGTTCAGCTCCCTGGTAGAGCTGTACATATGGGGCACCTGCAAGCCCACTATCCTGGCTAGCTAAAAAGTTGGTGGAGGGATTATGATGTGAGACCATGCTAAGGGTACTTCTCTCTCTCTCTCTCTCTCTGTCAGGAAGGAAGGAAGAAAGGAAGATAGAAAACAAATGTCTACATTCTTCCTAGAGGTGACCAAATTAAGCTTCTTTTCACATTTCAACAGCCCAAACAAGTTACATTTCACTGACCAAAATCCATAGCTAACTATAAATGGAATGGGGAAGGGTAGAGTTACCATGTGTCTACAGGAGAAAAGCTTAATAAAAAGCCTAGCAGGACTACATACAGGCATTGGTAGATTGCATTATTGTTCCAAAAATTCTCTCCTCCACCTGTGCACTGTGGACAGATTGGCCTTTTCTGCACTAGCGACTTTGGATTTGGCCACATGAATTACTTTGGTGAATGGAATATGGAGGAACGGATAGTGTACTAGTTCTGAACTGAGATTTTTAAGAGACATCACAAATCTCTTCCAACTCTCTTATGCTCCTAAATTCTGCCATGAGAATATTCCCCAGGTAGCCACTGATGCCTTAGTGTGGGTCCTGGATTGAGAAATATGGGAAGAGACTTAAATACATGCCAAACCAATCTACACCTAAATCACAGATCCTTGAGTGAGAAATGGATGTTTGTTTTATAATACTGAGATCTGAGGGTTCTTAAGCAGCGTGGTTTCAGCAACAAGATTATTAGTATAGTCAAAAAGACTCAGCATAGGATTTCAGAAAAACTAGCTTCACAGATAATGGTTTGCAAGTAAGCATATGAAATACAAATTTACTGTTAATAGTATTCTAAGAAATGTCAGGTGAAACAAGATAAAAAGATAGGTAGGTATCTTAAAATATGACTAACTAGTAAATAATGTATCTATTACACTAAGAAAAATTTAAATAATAAATCCTAGTGCTGTTGAGGCTATGCAAGATGATAAAATTAGAACATTCTTTACTCTAAAATTCTCATGCTTAAGTTGTCCCAGAAAAAAAAAAAAGTCTGAATTTGCTCCTGTTGCTTTAATAAAATACCTTAAACTGAGTAATTTGTAAATGACATAAATTTATTTCTCGTAGTTCTAGAGGCTAGAAAGTCCCACATCAAAGTACCTGTAAATTCAGTGTGCAGTAAGGGCTTGCTCTATGCTTCCACAGTGGCTCCTTATTGCTGCTTCCTCTGGAGGGGACAAATACTAGGTCCTCCATGGGCAGGAAAAACAAAAGAGCAAAGGAAGTAGAACATTCCTTTTAACCTCTTTTGCAAGAACACTAATCCCATTCACGGAGGTAGACTACTAATGACTTCCCAAAAGGACCAACCTCTTAATACTATCACACTGGATATTAGGTTCCAACATATGCATTTTGTAGAAAAATACACATTCCAACTGTAGCACAATTAAAAAGAATAAAATAATAAAAGCAAATCTTCATTAAAGCATTCTTTATAAAAATGTAATAAAAAACAACTAAAAAGCTATGCAATAATAGACTATTAAGCTATGTTTCTATTGATTTATTAAATATTACATAGTCTTTGGGATAATAAACATGAACACTTCATAATAGCAGAGATGAATATCGAATAAATGAAAAATATAAACTTTGTCTAAGCTTTAATTATAACTATAAATATGTAATGTATGTGAATAATAGCTAAAGAGAATATAGAAAAATTTAAGCATTTGTATTGGAGGAATGGTCTATATAACTAAAATTTTAAAAATCTAAGACAAAAATTTTTCTTTTGATAATAAATATAATTTTAAGATAATAAGGGAATTTATCTTCTCAAAAATATACTGATGTTTATAAAAAGTCAGTGTTTGGATTCAAAGATACTTTTTTCTTTTCTTTTTTTTTTTTTAGAGAGAGCGATTTTTGCTACAGGGTGCATGCACTCACTGGAGAGACAGAGAAAGACAAAGAGACAGAAAGTGAGAAATCACTACCCAGGGGGGATGACCATGCAGCAATCCCTTCTCCATTCTCCTCTCAGGATTTTGGGTATATGCTTGTCATGTCTGATCTGGGACTCAAACGATGGTTGGCCATGTGGGCATCCAGAGTCTTAACCACACTACACCACCTCTTGGCCCCCAAGATACATTTTTAGAAGAATGGAAAGAAATTCAACAAACTTTTAACATTGATTATCTCTGTGTATTATGAGAAACTTACTTTCTCTATATTTTTTCTGTACTTTCCAAATGTTTTACAATGAAATAAATGTGCCTATTTTCTAGCCTCATTTTGAGACCCCCAGGTTACCTAGTTAGTATAATATCATGTCTTGAATGCAGTGCATGTCTAGCTGTAGACAGAATTCTCCACAACTCAATAGCCCGTAATTTAATTTGAGACAGAACTAAATATAGCATCAACTTTGGTATGGAGGATGGAAATCTGACTCACCCTGCTCCTGTCCTTTTTTTTTTTCTTTCTTTTGGGCTTCTCAGGCAACAGGAGATTCTTTTCAAGACAGGTGGTCTATGAGCCTTTTCTAAGGTCAGACTGGATCTTAAAATGTTCCTGGGAAATTCTTTTTTTAAAGTGAGAGAGAGAGGGAACAAGTGCGCGCAATGAGACTGTATACAGGATTCGGATCAGGTCTCATCACTGTTCTTTTACTTCAGTCCTCCAGTTTGCTGGGTCTGGTACACTTGTGTACATGCCTAGAGTAGTTTTCAGGCTGACTAGACTCAGAATTTGAACTAGGTGGCCACGTGGGATCTGGCTTCTTTTGAGCAACAGTTTACTTCTGTGCCAGAAAACTGATACAACATTCTAAGCTCAGAAATAGTGTGGTCTTAACTATAAAATGTTTGGGTTGGGGGATTCTAGACCAGGGGCCTTTTAGGAAGTTTCTCTGAACACTCAAATGTTGTGTTATCCCGTCCGCCTCACCCCTACTTTGTACTGATAATTAGGGGAATTAATTCAAGAGATAGAAGACAAGATGACTACTTACCCCAAGCCTATCCAACAGTTTCGCCAATTCTCAGGCATGCCAAGGTCCTCCCTGTGCTAAAGTCCTAGGATGTCTGAGAATAAATTCATTTTGGAAAAGCCGTTTTGGTCATATCTTCAGAAACCATGTCTTTGGGCTCATACCATGGAGAAGACAGCCTGTATCAGAACCTCAGCAGAGACTTTGAGCCTTTTTGGGTCTCAAATTTATCATCCGTTACACAAATACAACTAAATCAACATTGTCACATGTGGCACTACAAAGCTTTTGAAAATTAAAAAAAAAAGATCAGTGCTAATGCTAATAATAACAGTGATTATGTCACTTAATGAAAAGGTTTACTTTAGAGCTTAAAAGGGAGTTTCGGGTTGTAAGCACTCTACTTACAGCATGTGTGTCTGGTTTAAACCTTGATACAGAAATAGATGGTACAGGATCTCAGTCAGTGCCATCTCTCAAAGGCCCTTTTCTGTGACCTTAGAACAGTTACAGGAGATCTTTGGTCCTGATGGTTACTGTCTTCAAGCTTTTCCAATGTTCCAGAAAGTTTAGAAACTCCCTGCCTCCTTGAAGCTAATGGTAGAGCCCAGCTACTGGGGAAACTGCAAATCCAAGAGGTAGAACAGCATAAAGTCAGGGAAGGCCCAAGAAGGAAGCAGCTAGTAACTGTGAAAGGTTTTCTTGAGATGCTTCCCTTCCTGGGCCAGCTCTGTGGCCCGGTGGTCAAGGCAACTGGTTTCCCTGATGGCCAATCACACTATTGTAGTCCTGGCCCCAGTGGCTTGAAAAACATGCTGGGTGCTTGTGCGTGTGTGCTCAAAATCCCAACAGGGTGGTTTAATGGAGAAGGGCTGTATGACCATGTCCCACCAGGGTGCCTTCTCTCTCTCTCTCGCTCTTCCTCTCTCTCTCCTCCATTTCTGAGGACAGTCTCTAGACTAATAGTGAAACTGACATGTCCAGTCTCTAGGAAAACAACGTTGTGTCCTATGCCTTCCTAGACTCCCTCTCTGGCTTGCAGATGGCCTGTGTGCGAGGAGAGGCAGGCATGCTGGAAGATCTCCTCTTCAAATTCTCTTAACACTTGGTTGGTTTTATTCAAAACCCTTGTTTGGGATGAGCAAGGGACAGAGAGCTTGTATGGCGTCTTCTAAGCCCCCTGTCTGCCAACATCATTCCTTTGAGCCTGCGAGAGGGGCCAGGGAGACGGGAGGGTGTGTTCAGGAGCGTGTAACCTGGGCCGATCCTGCCGGAGCCCCGCCTCCCCTCGCGGTTGACAGCTCAGCTGGTGCCAAGCTGCTCGTGCCAGCCAGTCGTGTCTCAGCCTGGGAGTGTGTGTGGCGCACCGCCTGCCCGGGCTGCCTCTGGCCCCAAACAGCTCCGGGCGCCGCGCCGCTGCGCTCCAAGTCCAGCTTCCTACTGAGAACAGTCCATCCCTTGTGCCCGTAGCACCGTGAGCTGCAGGTTCGGCCACGTCAAATCGGTTTTCTAAAAAAAGCGGGGAGCAGAGCTCTCTCTTCGCCGCCGACGCAGAAAGGAGGAGCTGGGGAGGAAAAGGCTGCTGCTTTTTGCACTGGAGATTCGTAGCCAAGGCTTCCCATTTTCCCAGGCTGCTTCCTCTCCTGGGTGAGGAGCGCCCTGAGAGTAAGGAAGGAGGCTGGAAAATGGAGCAGACGTGGACGAGGTAGGTGAGCTGTTCTTTCTCGCCGCATTCAGGACTTGGTGTCCCTCCTCCTGCCCCTCCCCCAGCGCCCTCAGGGAGAGGTCGCCTCTCACCACGAAGGGTCTTTGACAGCTGATGTCCTCTTTCGCCTCTCCCTCTGGGATTCTCAGCCCCCCTCCCTCGCTCCTCCTGCACGTGTTCTGTTCTCTGGTGTTGCCCTTGCTCAATGAATCTCCAATCCGCCTAGTCTTGAGATTTAAAATGTCCAGTGAGGATGCCTGAAGTTTCTGTAGAAATGTCTGTCTTTTCCTTGTTTTGGGGGCTTTTTTTCTTTTCTTTTCTTTTCTTTCCTTTTCTGCAGGCTAGAAGAATTCCAGTAGGTCTTTCTTTAGAGAGACATTTGATTTCAGATACTTTGAACATTATCAGATTCATCCTCACCCTGCCACGTTTTCCTTCTCTGCCTCACTCTCTGGTAGTCACACAAAGGCAGAGAACTGAGTGAGTGAAGCCTGGTAATACTCATCTCCAAAGCTCCTAGTTGGAGCTGTCCCTGGGAGAGGAAAGGAGAAAGAGATCAGGGTATCCGACAATTCTCAAGCTTTGCTGAGGCCAGGGTGTCAGTCTGCTTCTAGGTCTGATTTTGGAGATACCCGGAGGAATTGTTTTCTTCATCTCCCACTTCCTCAAATTTCCTTTAAAATGGAGCTTCATCTTCCACTTCCTCAAATATCCTTTAAAACAGAAAGGGTAAGGTTAAGAGACCATGTCTTAAGACAAAGTCTTTTTTTTTTGTTTGTTTGTTTTTGTTTTTTTTTTTTTTTGTTTTTTTTTTTTTTTTTTTTTTTGTGGGATGCGTGGGATGCCAGAAGGTGAGACTTGGATTCCAGAGCTGTTTCTAACATATTCTTCCATCTCCAGGAGTTAGCTTTGGAGAATTGGGGTGGGGCCAGATGAGTGTTCTGACTCCTGAGGGAGTGTTTTTGTTTGTTTTTGTTTTTTTTTTTTTGTTTTTTTTTTTTTTTTGTTTTTTAGTGGGATGCCAGAAGGTGAGACTTGGATTCCAGAGCTGTTTCTAACATATTCTTCCATCTCCAGGAGTTAGCTTTGGAGAATTGGGGTGGGGCCAGATGAGTGTTCTGACTCCTGAGGGAGTGAAGGCTGGACAAACAGAGAAGGTAATTCTGGAGCTTACCAATACTTATGCAAAAGACCCAGAGGTGTATAGTTGATTGTTAAGCTCAATAGGAACAAACAGTGTAATGTGAATTTTAAAGAAAGAGCAAATTGAAGCATAGAGTGTGCTGACAGCAGTATGTGGTCTGGATTTATAAGTGATGATTCTACTTAGGGCTCTTTTCTGCTCTCCAGCCTCTCCTAGAGGACTGTGCTCTGTTTTCAGCATCATTGAGTAAAAGAAGTACAATTGAGAGATATGAGGGGACTCAAAGTCTTGCCTTGAGAGAAGATAAAGGACTTCGGGCCCTTCAGTGTAGAGAAGTGAAGACTGGGAAAGAAGGAGTTAGCCCTTTTCAAATATCTGAAGAGCAGTTGGAGGTACAGAGATTAGAGTAGTTTAGGATCTCTTAGGAGGACAGAGCAACTGATGGGAGAGAATTGTAGGGAGGCAAGTTATTGGCTTAATGTAACAGAAAAGCTTTCTAGCAAGTGAGCTACCTGGGCAGTACAGTGATCCCTGATCCTAGAGTTATGCAAGCAAAGACTAGATGACCTCTTCCTGCTCTTCATTAGTGTTTTGTACATGAAAATATGACTAACTTTCAAAATTTTATACTTACATATAAAAATTTCAGTCAAATTCAGAAATATATCAGAAAAAAATCACAAATCATGTATTTAACATCCAATTAATTTTACATACTAAATATACCCATGTAGTGGGCACTCAGATCAAGAAAGAAAACATTAGCGGCACCCTTAAGCTTTCCCTCTGATTGTAAGGATGACTGTTATCTTGATTTTTAACACCATTGATTAGTTTTGCCTTGTTTTAAACTTTTACGTCAATGAAATTATACACCACATACAGTTTGGTAACTGGCTTCTTTCACTCAGTCTTAGGCTTCTGGGATTCTTCTACATTGTTGTGTGTTGTAGTTCCTATTTATTCTTGCTTCTAAATAGGATTCTATTGTGTGTAATACAAAAAATTTATTGGGACCAGTAGATAGCGTAATGGCTATGTCACTGGACTCCCATGTAGTGCACCGCGGTTCGCGTCCTGGGCCTGGTGGCTTAAAACTCACGCCGGTCATGTGTGCATGCATGCCCAAGATCCGGAGAGGAGAATGGAGGAGAAGGGATTGCAGTGTGGCTATCCCCCCTGAGGGGTGATTTCTCGCTTTCTGTCTCTCTGTCTCTGTCTGGTGAGCGCACGCACCCTATAGCAAAAACCTCTCCAAAAAATATTTAAAAATAAATAAATAAATAAATAAATAAATAAATAAATAAAATTTATTTATCCATTCTATTGTTAATAGGCATTTGAGCAATTTCCACTTTGGGACTATCACAAATGGTATTGGTGTGAACATTCTTGTACATATCTTTTGGTGAAATGTGCACATATGTGTTTCTGTTGGTAAATGAATGGAAGTAGAACTATGAGTAATAGGAATGTGTGTTCAGCCTGAGCAAATACTACCTAGTGACTTTCTAAAGTGGTTATAACAGATTTCTAAAGAGGGTGTCCAGGAGTAGAGTCATAGTGAAAATTGCTCCATATTACTACACATCAGGGAAATGAAAATTAGGACAATTCCATACTGCTGTATGGATTTTGGAATGTTGAAGATGATTGTGTCTATATTTGTGACTTGATAATTGTACACTATATGCATACTGTGAAAAACCATTCTGTAGCCTACCAAAAAGTAATTTAAAAAATGAAAATAAAAACTAGAATAGTTACATGGTACTATATACATAGAATGGCTAAAATTAAAAAAGAGAAAATACAAAATGTTAGTGAGTGAAAAGTCAGAATATTCATTTTTTAACCCCTACCCACAATAGGAAATATATTTATTCCAACCAAGTACAGTTACATACATAGCAAAATTTTCATGTAACAATACTTAACTTTACTATGTGTTTTGTACTCTGTTATTTTCTATTCTTTAAAACAAATGTTGATGTGACTCAATTTATTTCAGCATCTAGTGGGTCATCATTGGAAAATCCTATAATCATAAATTGTGGCTGACACCTGAGATCCTTCCTAACCCACAGATCAGCTCAGTTCATAAACATGTATTTAAAATGTAAGAACCCAGTACAGGCTGCTGTACTGAGTGCTAAGAATAGGACAGTGAATGAGACTGAGTCTCTGCCTTTGAGGGCTTTACATTCTCATCACAGATGGGCTAAGGCAGAGATATGCACTGGCTGCTCTGGGAACATGGGGAAGCACAACTGTGATTCTATTCCCAGATTTCATTTTGGACATCTCTGGAAAGTCCTTTATCTGAAGAGATCTTCACCTGAGCCCCCGTATGCTTTATCTTGCACAAGCTTACCACAATAGACAGGTGCTAAGTGTTTGAATTTTCAAAGTTAGATGTCTTCTTTTCCCAATGGCATATCGTCTGGTTTTCTGCAGCTCAGTGGGAGAGTTTTTTTCCAGGGCTATTGTTTGGTGGTTGCTGATCTTTGATTAAACCATTTGGGGAGAGCATGGCTGGTCCTAGAATAGCAAATTTCCCATGTATATGCTGGCCTTAAACAAAGCTGCTTTGGTCACTAATCAAATTGATATGTATGAATAGGATGAATCATGAAAGGAATAAACTCATGGTGATGATACAAAACTTGATGATGAGGGTAGTTTTCCTCTCCTCATAATTTAATATTAATCAAGCAAATAGTTTCTACTACTCTACGTATCTAGTGTTCACCTATCTGGACTAGTGAGTCCCTATGCCTTCTGCTTAAGAGATTGTACTAGTTTCCTATTGCTGTTGTAACAAGTTACCACAAAATTAGTGGCTTAAAACAATACAAATTGGGACCAGCAGATGGCGTAACGGTTATGTCACTGGGCTCTCATATAGCCAACCCCAAATCAAGTCCCAGACTCAGAGTCCTGAAACTCACACTGGGTACGTGTGTGTGCGTGCCTAAAATACCTCGAGGAGAACAGAGGAGAAGGGATTGAGGCGTGGCTATTCCCCCTGGGGTGGAGGGTTATTTCTCGCTTTTTCTCTGTCTCTATAGCAAATATCTATTTTCAAAAAATACAAATTTATTACTTTGAAGTTCTAGATGTCAGAAGTCTGCAGATTAGTCTTTTAGGCTAAAATAAAAGTGTCAGCAGAACCATATTCCTTCTGGAAGCTCTGAGGGGAATCTATCCCTTTTTGAAGAGCTTATAGACACTTTCCATGGTTTTGGTTCATAGCCCATTTCCCGAAATGGCATCATTCGGTCTATGCTTCCATCATTACATCTTCTCTTCTCCAACTCTCTTTTGTCCTTCTTACAAGGACCCTTGTGATTTCACTAGGCCCAACCTTTATCCAAGATAATGTCTCTGTTTCAAAATCCTTAATCACATTTTGCAAAGTCCCTTTCACCATGTGAAGTGGCAGAGGCTCTGGAATTAGGAAGCTAGACATCCTTGGAATACAATGATTTAGCCTATCATAATGTTAAAAGCTAGAAAAGACATTATTCTTATTTCCATTTTAGGCGGAAATGTTTTTGTTTCTAGCATATAGGAAAGCTGAATAAAATTCAAGTGAATCAAATGTAAGCCTGATACAATTTCCCAAAAACACAAATAACTCAAGAAAAAGTGGACTCAAAATATTGAAGGGCAACCTGTAAGAGTGAAGGTTAGGAAAGGAAAGCAAATCAGTCTGCATTGCTTTATATTACCTGTAATTTGATTTAATAAAGTGCAGGTACTAATTGTTGTGCCTGCTGTTTCTGTGAGAATTGGAGAATGAAAGTAACATCTAAGGAAAATAATGAACTGGTTTCAAAATACAAGAGTTTGTTTCTTCTCTGTTATATTGTTAAAGTACGGCCTTCAAGTAAGTCAAGATGCCCATTTACCATGGCTGTATGTACTTAATGGTCCCCATTAAGAGCTTATTTGCATTTGTTCTGTTCTGTATTCATGTTTAGATTAGTGAAATCAGACATTTATTTCTCTTTGAATTCATGGTAAGTATAGAGCTCTATTTACAGATGCACAGTTACAACCAGTGAAGGCTTTCCCTTCACTTTACAGATATATCCCCTGAGACTAGAAAGGGTAAGTGATTTGCTGGCAATCATGCAACTGGCATTGGTGCCTGGAGATATGGGTAATTCCAGTAGCTTTCCTTACTATGAGGCTGGAACTTGGCGTGTAGCACTTTGCATTACAAAATACCTGTTTCCATAATTCTGTTACTAAATGAAACATCTTTGGACATTGAATTTCCTTTTCATATTTGGCATTACTAGCAATTCATTTTCTAGATTTTTAAAGAGGAAAATCTCTGCCTGGGC
The DNA here is from genome assembly GCF_000334495.1 of Tupaia belangeri chinensis. Taxonomy (NCBI): domain Eukaryota; kingdom Metazoa; phylum Chordata; class Mammalia; order Scandentia; family Tupaiidae; genus Tupaia; species Tupaia belangeri. The sequence goes on from NW_006204105.1 coordinate 867,539, forward strand.
AACTCTGGTCTACTTTTAAATAGGCCTAATCTTGGGGGTTGGCTTGTGGAATTAGCCTCAATCAGTGCTTTTACTCCCACTTGCTTATTTCCCACATACCAGCTCAGCCTGAACCCTCAACCTCCAACTTTTTTATGGCTATGTGCTAAAGTTGAATTTAAAATACCAAAGACTGAGAAGGGATTGTTTTTGTCTCTCTTTTCATCCTGGGTCACCTGACAGTGACTGAGGGTTCCATTTTTTCAGGGCCTTTTTGAGCATCCATCCATTCAGTGGGTGCCCTGGGACACTACTCCTAATGAAACTGACTGCATTTTATAAATAACATCCCAAAATAACATCCCCAACTGGGCTCAGAACATTCCACAAGTTGTCTCTGGCAGAAATTCAAATAACATTTAAAGTTAGAAAAAAAAAAATCCAGAATAAAAGAGGTGTCTCAATGACCCAAGGTGGCTCTATCTGATTCTATTTTAAAACATTCAGATGCACTGAGGTCTTGCTTTCCTGTTTCCAAGCATCCTCAGAGTTCAGTGGCCAGCAAGAAGAGCATGACCTGATTTTTGTTTTTCCTTGAGTCTTCATGTCTGAAGCATTTCATTAGTTATAAACTATTTTTAGGGAATTTTATAATAATAATAATAATAATAACTTGTACTTTTACAGCACTTTAATTAGTCTGTGATACATTTTATCACAATCCGTCTTACTATCTCTAACCTCTTCCTGCTTGTTATACTGTGAAAACTTCTTGTCTCTTGGCTTCTCCAATAGCTAGGGAAAAGATAACCTGCAACTGGCGTCTTCCCATCATGGCCTAGGTGGTTTTATTGCCACCATGGGGGGCAGCATATTGCCACCAGCACTGGGGAGCTAGTTGTAGAGTGATAGCCACTTTATTCATGAGCTAAAATTATTATGAGTGGGTTTTAATGTACCAGTTGTTCCCACCTACATCCCAAGACTTGCCTTTGCTTGGATTTGTTTATCCTTCCAAAGGTTAGCTTCAGCTTTTGGTATTTTTAGAACCTAGTTCTGGGTGTTTTCTATAGCCAGAACATGCTCTGCCTACCCTGTTATAACATGTAGCTAGTTGGTTTTCCATATTCTGAGATTTTTGGAAGATAGACTGGTATTTGTCTTCAAATCTTCAGTCTCGAACATTGTTTCTAGCACAGATTGTTAGTAACTTTCTGTGAAAGACTGTTGTAAATATATGTTTGGGTGTCTCCTTATTATAGAATGGACATGGGATGTTTTCAAAGCTTAATGCCATTATATATGCAAATTATATTTATCATTGTTTAAGAAATATTTATCAATTATTACTTTGATTTAGACTTCTTAAATGCTAGACACATGATAGTGAATAATATTAAAACCATTCCTTTGAGAATCTGATAGCCTAGAGAGGTCAATAAGCACGTTCCTATGTCATAGTTAGATTTTTTTTTTTGCCAGAGGGCACATGCATTCATTGGAGAAAGGTGGGGAGAGAGAGAGAGAGAGAGAGAGAGAGAGAGAAACTGAGAGAGCACCCCCATGGGGGATAGCTTGCCACAATCCCTTCTTCATTCCTCCTTCCTTTTGTGATTGTGAACATACACATATGTGCACATACATGTGGTATGTTTTTCAAGCCTCTGGGTCAGGGACATGAACTACATAGTCAGCCATGTGAGATTCAGTTGCCTTAACCACCACACCACTGACTGGCCCCATAGCAATACCTTGACTTCCCAGTTTCTTAACTCAAAATCATTTTAGTATACCATAAGCATAGCTTCCTTCGTAGCTCATAGTTACTCCAGATTCTCCACTAGTAGGATCCTTAACTCTGAAATTGTATTCCCTTACCACCGGCCAAGTCTATTTCCCTATTCTTTTCTGAACGTTCAGTTTATCTCATCACTTACTCCAGTTCCTCAGCTCCCCTGTACCTTCCAGGCCATCTGCTCCTTATGTATCTCCCTACAGAGCATAGACCTCAGCGTCAGCTATTTGAATCATTTTCTCATCACTGCTTTAGAACCTCTAACTGCCTTAAAAATTCCCAACCCTTGATAGTCCTAGTCAATTTTATCATCTTTTAGAATTCTATAAGCTTTTTTTTAGAACATTATAAAGCCATATTGAGGGGTCTAGCTGTTGGCACATGCTGCTAAGATGCTGTGTTCTATAGGCTGAGGCCACTTGGGAGGTCTGGGTTTAATTCCTGGTCCATCCTAAAGGCTGGTGCAGTGGTATATGCCAATTATCCTAGAGATTCTGTGAACTGAGGCAGGAGGATTGTAAGTTTTGAGGTAGACCTGGAAAATAGAGAGAGAGACCTTGCCAAAACAAGACAAAAATAAAACAAAAAAATGCTGGGAGGGAAGATTAATTTTTTTCTTTTAATTTCAGCAGGTGTTTAAGATATCTCTTCTTCCTCCCTCCTGCTTCCTTCTCCTGCCTCTCTGCCCCTGGTTCTTTCTCTTTCTCTCAAAATACATTTAGTAGTACAAATAAAACCAAGAAGATTTGTATGTTCAATATTATTTCTATTTTGTAAAGTTTACATAGACACATGAAATAAAGAACAACTAAAAGTAAATAAAAGGCATGATGGTTAAGGTGGCTGATTCCTTCACGGCCAATCACACAGTTTAATTCCTGACATCAGCAGCTTGAAAAACATACCATGGATGTGTGCTTGTGTGCACAGAATCCCGACGGGAGGGAGGAATGGAGAAGGGATTGTAGAATCACTATTTCCCATGGGGACTGCTTTCTTTTTTTCTCTTTATCTCTGTATCTCTTTCTGGAGAGTACAACCACCCTTTTTTTAAAAAAATGTAAATATGTAAAAATATTTATCAATGTTGCCTTTTGGTGGTAACGTTTCTTTCTAGAAGTTTTTGCATTAAGGTGCATGTGCTTACTGAAGAAAGACATCACCCCTCCTCCGCTGGGAGGGATGGTCATGCTGCAATCCCTTCTCCTCCATTCTCCTCCCAGGATCTTGGCATGCACACACACATGCCCAGTGTGATTTTCAAGACACCAGGTCTGGGATTCGAACTGTGGTGGATCTTGTGCAAGTCCAACAATGTAACTGCTACACCATCTGCTAGTCCTAATGGTAGCATTTTAAAAATTGTTTTTAATTTCTTTATACACTTTTCAAAATTCCTATAAGGAATACATAATTCTTTTAAAAGTATGAAAAACAGACGTTATAAAGAAAAGAAACAGCAAAAGACCATGTGAATTAAAAAGTAGGTAGAAAGGGGAAAATGGTAATTCTTGACATCTAGTCTAGAACTCTGGAGAGATCAGGCTGTCTGCTTCAACCTACCCCAGGATCTGGTGACTAGTAGTTGTTAATGAAAACCTAGGATCGCAGCATGCATTGCCAAAACCAAAGGTGAAAGGCAAAAGTTGAGTTTTAGAAGTGGGTGGAGAGACTGACCATATACCATCCCTGGGTGATGTGATTGAATCCAAAGCAGATTATTGTCATGTCTCTTTTGATAGAGTGCTGTACATGTCTTGGCTCATTCAAGGGAGGCAGAGGAGAACTTATTAGATAATTGAATGGATGATAATCTCATGAGTAAAAATTACTTCAACTGCTTTCATGTTTTTAGTATTCAGTGGTTTCTCTGAACCTTGATGGGTAACACCAAAAAACTAATGTGAGTTTCCTGTAGGATGAAGACTTAGTGCAGTGGGGAATTAATGTAGATGCACAATGATGTTTGTAACTCACTGTAGCCATTGAGGACTTAGCACTGCCCAGAATTGCCTCCCAGAGTTCCACGTGGCTGTGGTCACTCAGTGAATAGACTGTGTTGAGCGAAGGGTGTTAATTGCTGCCTGTGCTGGAGAAGAGTGGCTGTTTTTGTACGGGTGCCAGGCCAGCCCAGGTGGAGTCAGTGCAGAGGGAGGCTCACAGAGATGCTCTCTCTGTTCTGAGCGGATTTGCCAATTGAGCATCCTGGCTTGCAGAGGTTATAATGATAGGTCTTGAAGAGAAATGATAATCTCACTGTATTTATTATGTAATAGTCTTGTGTTCTGCATCTGTGACTTCTATCCTATTTGCATCTGAATATGTGTTTTTGCATTTCTGGTGCCAAATGGAGGGTATTTGGCAACATTTAGAACATGGAATATGCACTCAGTGTCTTTCTTGGTAAGAGAAAAAAAAATTGATCAGAGCTTGTTCATCGGTGGACTTTTCTGCTTTGATTGTGTCTGTTTCCATCACCTTTTCATTTCTTTCTTGCTTAGAAACAATGTCAAGTGTTAGCATAGAAGGGATTTGGGGAAAGTGTGAAATTCCCCAAATTCTGGTTGGAGATAAGGAAGTATAAGATACGGGATGATTCACTTCGTGGATAGGACCTATATGATAAGTCATATTAGCCATTTCCCTTTTGGAATGTTAATTCATCTGTCACATGGCATCTTTTATGCCAGTCCTCAAATATTTAAGGCAATCTGGGTCCATTGGAATAAGTTAATAGCCCAAGATATAGAGTATTTTTTAATTTTTTTAGTTTTTTTTTTTTTTTTTT
>NW_006204105.1:872178-878016 GCF_000334495.1 Tupaia belangeri chinensis
GAGGGGAAGGGAGGGAGGGAGGGAGAGAGAAAGAGAGAGAGAGAGAGAGGAAAAGTGAGAAATCACCCCCTACGGAGAATGACCACAAAACAACCCCTTCCTCTCCATTCTTCTCTTGGAATTTTTGGGCACACACGCATATGCACCCAGTGTGATTTTCAAGTCATTGGGTCTGGGACTTGAACTTTGGAGTTAACCATGTGGGGATGCAGTGCCTTTAAGTACCACCTACTGACCTGCAAGGTGGAGATTTGTGTCATATTTAAAGTCTAGATCCCATCTCCTTAGCACAGCTGATTGCACCTCATTCTTTTCACCTCAGCTTCTCAGGGGTCCTTTCCCAGACAGTACAAAAGAAGCTCCTGGTGAATGCGTGAGCATATTGGAAAAAGTAACACTTTGTGATCAGAGACACTTTTCAAGGTCATGTTCTGGCACTTAACTAGCTGTGAGATCTTGGGCAAATTATTTTATTCCTTCTAGGCCTCCTGTTTTCTCATCCACAAAACAGGGATAACAGTGCCTTCTTTACAGGATTCTGTGAAGATTAAACGAATGCCTGGAAAGTGTCAGGCACTTAGTAAAGTGTGGGGACAGCACTGGTGGCACATGGTAATGGTTGTCTATAATAATAGTGGACATTTAATGCAAGATTAATGTTGAAGAAAAGTCCAGCATAAGAAAACATGTTGAGCTGTCATGTCACCAGCAGTCCAGAAATTGTTATCTGTAGATGCCTTTGTTTTCAAGTTGACACTGAAATCCTACCACTTATAAATTGTCAGCACCAGAATGTCACATATTTTCTAAGAAGTAGGCCACAATTTTTCTCCTTCTAATGCTTTTGTAATTGCCAGGCTTGAATGTGGGTATAAATTAAAAATATGAACAATGGACCTTTGAACATTAGCTAAGTTTCTTCCATTTGAACCAGAATCTAGTAACTCATGTCAAATGAACTTTAAAAATGTGAGAATTGGAACAGAATGTGTGTATGTGTGTTTAGTTCAAAGCCTCATTTTGTGGAGACCCCTATCTACAGCAAATTTGAACAATCGTCTTGTCATAACACCTGCCCCTCACTGTTTAAAAAGGCCAGACACTGAGTCTAATCCCTTACATAGTTCTTTTTTTTTTTTTTTTTTGCTATAAGTTGTGTGTGCTCTCCGGAAAGACAGAGAGAGACAGAGAGACAGAAAGCGAGAAATCACCCCCCAGGGGGGATGACCACACCTCAATCCCTTCTCTTCCATTCTTCTCTCAGGATCTTAGGCACACACACACACACACACACACACACCTGGCATGAGTTTAAGCCACTGGGTCCAGGACTTGAACCGCGGTCAGCTACATGGGAGCCCAGCGACATAGACATTATGCTAACTGCTGGTCCCCATAGTTCATCTTTTATCAAGTTCATTAATTAGGAAAAGCAATATAAGTTAAATCAAAATGCATTCTCTAATTAAAAAAAAAAAAGAAAGAAAAGAGTTAACCTGGGCCAGCAGGTGACATGGTGGTTAAAATACTGAATTCCCACATGGCCAACCATGGTTCAAGTCCCAGACCCAGCAGCTTACAAATCACATCAAGTGCATGTGTGCGTGAGACAAGAACAGAGAAGGGATTCCTGAGAGAACAGAGAAGGGATTGCATCATGGCCATCCTTCTGGGGAGTGACTTTTCACTTTTCCTCTCTCTGTCTCTTTTGGTCGCTCTCTGGTGAGCTCACATGCCTTATGGCAAAAAAATTTTTTAAAAAAGGATTAACCTGTTGGTAAAAAATAGTAAACAAAGGGGGGGAAGCAACTTATGTCCAATGAACTTTAAGAACATGAGACTTGGAAAAGAATGTGTGTTTAGTTCAAAGCCTTATTTTGTGGCTGAGGTTGTACTCCCTGTATTACCTATGACCTTAAATCCCCCATCTTCCTATTTTCCAGGTTCTTTCCTAGTCTGTACTGATAGGTATTTCTACAGTAATATAAATCCTGCTCCTAACCCTTTCTTGCTGACATAATTTTAGATCATCTTCAGGGGTTTAAGTGGTTAGATGAAATTAATAGCATTTGAGGAGGGAGATGCAAATGATGAAATGGATTCACCATGGGTTCTTCTTAATACTTGCATTTGAGGGTTGGGGTTTGGGAAAGAAGGCTTGAGGAAAATGAAGGGTTGAAAGAAAGTCGGAGGCTAGCTTATGGCCTGGTGGTTGAGGCTACTGAATCTCACATGGCCAATCATGTGTTCCAGGCTGGACCTGGCAACTTGAAAAACCCACTGGGCACATGTGCATGCATGCCCCAAATCCTGAAAGGTGGGAGAGATGGAAAAGAAGGGATTTTGATGTGGCCATTCCCTGTAGGTGGTGTTTTTCATGTTCTCTCTGTCTCTCTCTCTCTCTGATGAGTACATGTGCCCTCTGCATTAAAAAAAAAAAAAAGAAGGAAAAAAGAAAAAGAAAAAGGAAGTTGGAAAGAGTCCTAGGGAGCAGTTTTTGTCTATTCGGGTTGTAGGAACAAAATGGAAGCTCTGAACACACTCTTCATTGTCTTGTCTTTTGGCCTTTGTCATGTTTCCGTCAAGAGATAGATTCAGTGTTTTCTGTTTTCTGTATATTTTCTAGACCCTCTCCCTACCAGGACAAAATTAATTCTTATCTCCTTATGCTCCGAAATATCTTAAATCACATTGTCCTGATAACTATCTTTTGAATCACTTATCTGCCGAAGCCAATAGCTTGTGAGTGGTTTGTTGACAGGGTACATTTTTTTTAAACCTGTTTTCCAGTGCCTGGCATATAAGCAACTTCTGAATACTGTAAATATTTATGAAATGAAATTAAAAACCCTGAAAATAGGGTCAGCCCTATAGCCTCGTGGTTAAGGGGACTAAATTGCCCCCCCGCCCCGAATTATTGTTTATAATAAGAAAGCCATGTAAAAAGAAGGCTGAAAGACAGAAATGCCTTTGGGAGATGCTTTATCTACAGGCTCAGAGATATTGAGCAGGGGTGGCGGTAGATGATGAAGTGGGGAAGGAGTTACACCGTGTGGTGCCCCAAATAGTCTAAGTATATGTGATTGGCCTGGCAGGGCCTGAAAATAACTACCTTTTGGGAATTTGAATACTGATATAGAAAGAAATAACCCTACATTCATTATTTTATTAGGCGAGACTAAAGAGAAGAAGTAATGGGACCTGGGTCAGCTTCAACCCCTTAGAAATAGTAGGGGAGGTGACATTGGCCCTAGGATATAATTGTCTCATACTGTTCAAAAACTTGTTGTAGAACCTGCTTTCTGATGGAATTACCATCTTGTCATTGTTCATGATAAGAAGGTCCATTCACATGAGTTGTTGTTCCTTTCAATCTACAAATTAAGCAGGTAGAAATTTAAGGTGACAACACCAAATATCAATTTGCAAAAGAAGGTCTATATGCCTTGTAGAAAAGACATCCTGACAGACTCCACTATAGTGCTCCTCTTTGCTAAGGAAGATGTAATCCAAGTATCTACTCTTGCAATGTTATGAGAGACTAAACTAGTGAGACCAACAAGATGCTTGGATTTTGAAAGGAGCTATGTCCATAGCCAATTTAAGCAAAGCAAAATAGAGTGTCTTGGGTATATGCGGCTATAACTGAAACTGGCATTCTTAGAAAATTACTGGAAGAAATCATCGGATCACAGTTTGACAAAATCAGAATATCAAGGGGGTGGCAGATGGCTTTCAGAAGTGCATTTATTTTATGATCAGTCTCAACCTAATCATACTGGAAAGCTATAGGAAAAGCTAGTAATACGGGATATTGAATATTGACGTGTTGTTTGAATCCAATATCTTAATAGCCACTTATCAGCAAATTAGGAAAATATGGGTGATAAACTATTAGAAATTAAATAGGTGAGTGGCTTGTGAGTGTGCTGTAGTTGGAAAATGCTTGTTTCTTCTAATTAATCAGAATAATGGCTTTTTAAGAACAATACTATATGCTAATTTTAGTAGAATTGATATTAGATCGATAGGGGAGGGAGAAAGAAGAAGGTAAGGTTTGTTGAGGGAAGGAATAGTTTGTTTACACAGAAAAAGAAAGATGTATAGTAAAAGCATCTTGGGGGAAAGATTATATACGGAGATTTGTCAGAGAGCTATTAATGCCTTGATGAGCTACATGCTAGTTGAGCATGAGTCATTTGTGGACTGATGTTAAGAAAAAATTCCATGAACACTTGAGTTTGAGAAACTAGGACAAGGATATACAAATGTTTTCTGGGCTTGGGTAATACAGAAGAATTTACCAACATATGTTATTGCTTTGTATGTATGTGTGTGTGTGAGGGGGGCACACTTGAAGTCTGCCTTTACCATATCCTAGTTCTCTGTGCACTTTGGTTTATCAGATGTTGTCACGAATTGCAATCCCCTAGACATACAGTTTGTGTTTCTTCACTCTACATCCCTTTCCTTGGGGAGCATCAGATTCCTTTCTAACCTTTTGGAACAGTTATGTGAACCCCACTCTCTGGCAATAAGACAGGGAACTTGAGCTGTTAATAGAGCTAAAGTGATTTTTTAAATGATCTACTGAGACACTATGAGAATGTCCATTAACTCAGTACCCATCTAAAGTGACCTCTCTACCCTTCTGGTTATGGATTCATCCCTGGCAAGCAGCAGGTCAGAGTAGATGTAAGTAGAGTGGAGGAGGTGAGGTATCCAGTAGGGCTGATATGCACTGCCTCGTAATTTCCTCCCGATCTATAATGTGAAATTTGCAGAGCAAGGAGTGTTGGGTGAGGTCATGTGTGGAAAGCACTCCGGATCTTTGGAAAATATTAAGGGGTTTTATGGCTAAGCATCTAGTAGAATAGAATTGTTTGCTTATCACAAGAAACTCATGCCCTTCTTTTACAAATAGTTGAGGAAACTGAAACCTAGAGAGGTAAAAGTGCCTTATAAGCCAGTTAGCAGCCTGTCACTACAAACTAATGACTTGTGGGTTGAAGCCAATAGGTTTCTGAATACTATGTCTTAAAACAGGAAATTTTTGCCTATACTTGGTCTGTACCAAGGTAATGGTCTCCAAGGCCTACAAGGAGCCACACAGGTATCTTAAATAAGTGAATGAGCTGGACTACTGGAACAGGAAGTGGCAGGGACAGTGGCAACCTGGAAAACACATTTTTGCTGTGTATACTACTCAGTTTTCAAAAGGAGTAAGAAATGGGTCAGCCTGGTATGAACTAAATAAAACATGTTGGATGGGCTGAATTTGGCCTGGGGCACACGCAGTCACCTTAATCTGTGGGCTGAGCATAAATACTGCACGAATAGCAGCAGATAGATATATGTTTTTTTCCCCCAAAGATGTTTCAAGAGACTGTTCTGGTTGTTAGCTTGGACATCCAAAAAAACTTCACCTTAGCAGAGGAGAATCTGTAAGTAGTCCATCTCTTGCACTGTTCACTCTCTGGGAAAGTTGTTGATGAGAAGGAAAAGGGAGAGAGTAAGCAGAGGGCCTGGAAGAATCACAAGCTGGTGATTTACTTGGAAATAATACAGACTTGCTGGTTGGTTTATGTGGTCCAGTGTGTCCTGTCTGGTATTTTCAGGTTTATCTGCAACTTCACAAGTGAAGATTTATGGCAAGATCCAGGCCTGAGGCAGGGAAGAAAGAACATCATCAACTTACAAACCAATGCCAGTTTCTCCTCAGCCTCCCTTTGACTATTTCCTGACTTAAAGAAAAGGAAGCTTTCTACAGAATTTGTTTTTTTTTTTTTTTTTTTTTTTTTTTTTTTGTGTAAAACTGACTGAGAGTGCCCCAGGGGT
>NW_006204105.1:878696-887701 GCF_000334495.1 Tupaia belangeri chinensis
GCGAAATTTTTTTTTTTTTTTTTTTTTTTTTTTTTTGGTTACAACTGACTGAGAGTGCCTAAGGGTTTAAAGCCAATGTCCAAAAATGTCCAAAGCATCTCTTTGTAGGGTTACTGCAATCATCTGTTTTCCAGCCATTTATTTGTCAAAATAGTCGGGAGCCCTTTTAAAGCATTAGTCACTCAGTTCATCTGTCTTTTTGATTCAAGAGACTCCAGGGACTCCATGCTTTTCAGTGTCCCCAAAGGCTTTACACAGTCTGTGCTCCTGGCCAGCCCTCCCTGTTACTTCCCTGCCCTCACTTCCTGCTGCTCACATGTGCTCACTCTGCCCAGCCACACACACTGCCTGGCTGTTCTGCAGACTCTAGCCTGCTCTCTCCAGGGCCCTTTGTAGTTGGTGTTATTTGCTTAGAGGACTCTTCCCCACATATCCCTGTAGCTATCCTTATTGCTTCTAAGAGAAGCCTTGTCCACTGAAAATTGTAATCCCCTCCACCACCCATATCCTCCAGCACTTCCTATCCACATGCCCTACTTTACTCTTTTATTAGTTTTTGTATTAGTTTTCTATGGGACTTGTGCACTTGCCAGAGATAGAAACACACACACATGTTCAGAGAGAGAGGGGGAAAGTAAGAAACACTCCCCAGGAGCAATGACCATGCTGCAGTCTCCTTTCCTCCATTCTCCTCTTGGGATTTTGGGCACGCGCTCATGCTCACTTGGTGAGATTTTCAAGCTACTAGGTCCAGGAGTCAAACTGCACTGTTGGCCTTGTGAGATCCAGCTGCCTTAACCTCCATGCCACCTGTTGGCCCTCCTTTTTATTAATTTAAAAAATAAGTATACATTTTAATTTTATTTATGATTGTTTTTAATTTGCTATAGGGCATGTGTGCTCACAAGAGAGAGGGAAAGTGAGAAAGCAAACTGCCAGGTCTGGGACTCAAATAATGGTCAGCCACGTGGGGGTCCAATGCCTTAACCACCGTACCACTTGCTGGCCCCCTACTTCACTTTGTAAAAGAGTACAAAGGTGTAGGGCAGCATCTGATCAGCATTTAAGTTAACACAATAAAATAGCAGCAGAGAGGATGGTGGGCACATGTGAAAAGAGTGTGAGCTGGGGGCAACCATCTTCCTTGACAGCAATCTACTCTCTTGGTACCCTTCTCACAAGGGTGAGAATTCACTCAGTCCTGAGAGACATTGTTTTTTGTTTTTGTTTTTGTTTTGTTTTTTTTTTTGTTTGTTTTGAGAGGTTTTTGTTATAGGGCGCGTGCGCTCGCCAGACAGAGACAGAGAGACAGAAAGCGAGAAATCACCCCCCCCCCCGGGGGGATGGCCACGCCGCAATCCCTTCTCCTCCATTCTCCTCTCGGGATCTTGGGCATGCACGCACATGCGCCCGGCGTGAGTTTAAGCCACCGGGTCCAGGACTTGAACCACGATTGACTACATGGGAGTCCAGCGACATAGCCATTACACTAACTGCCGGTCCCATGAGAGACATTGTTAGTCTGTTCATGGAATGATACCTCCATGATCCAGTCTCTACCCACTAGGCTTTACTCCTTAAAGGTCTCATCACCTCCCAGGACTATTACACTGGAGACCAAATTCCAAAACATGAACCTCTGGGGGACAAACTGTTATCCAAACCAGAACAATGTCTTTGTATTTCTCACTTGACACTTGGCACTTGACAGTGTCCCTGATACCTAAGCGAGCTTACTGAATACTTGTAAATAAATAAATAAATAGAAACAGTCCATGGGTGTTTTGTCTCCCTCCACTTACCAGGATTTGGGGTCTAAGAGGGTAGTATATCATTAATTAATAATATGTTTCTCTCCACAGAGATTATTTTGCAGAGGATGATGGGGAGATGGTACCCAGAACAAGCCATTCAGCAGGTAAGGTTGCTCTGAACCTTGCATTGTTAAATTCTTGTTTTCCTACTGTTAGCAATTCCCATGAATTATGGACACTTTAAACTCATCATGGCAATATTCTCAGATTTTTGTGAGTTTCCAAATTTGTGCATACTCTACTATGTAATTCTCTACTGTGAATTATGTTACTTACATGTGTCAGAAAGAAACACCATACAGGGACCAGCAGTTAGCGTAATGGCTATGTCGCTGGTCTCCCACGTAGTCGACCGCGGTTCGCATCTTGGAACCAGTGGCTTAAAACTCACGCCGGGCGCGTGTGCGTGCATGCCCAAGATCCCAAGAGGAGAACGGAGGAGAAGGGAATGCGGTGTGGCCATCCCCCCTGGGGGGTGATTTCTTGCTTTCTGTCTCTCTGTCTCTCTCTGTCTGGCTGGCGAGTGCACGCACCCTATAGCAAAAACCTCTAAAAAAAAAAAAGAGAAAGCAACACCATACAGTAAATCATAACTGAAATACTTACGTAAGCTTTTTATACTTTTAATGATTCTGTAATTGCAAGATCGGAGTCATTTGTAAAGTGATTAAAATAAATTTTGCCATTAAAATAAAATCTCAACTCTAATACACCATTAAAATAGGTAGGATAATAATGTCAATGTCATAGGCAAGATTAAGTGAGAAACACTCTTACTATAGATGCTGATAAGGAATAAGTACTCAGTAACTTACTTATTATTGCTACAAATGCATTTGCAATAATAGCACACTTACTACTGCACCTGCAGTAGCAAAATTGACCTGAATTGCAAAACTGGAATGCAGATAGCTCTCTTTGCAGGACCGTTTTTCACAAAAACTTGTCCCAAACTTGGGGGTTTTACTCATTTGCTAAGAGATTAGATTTTTTTTTTTTTTTTGAGAGAGATTTTCACTGTAGGGCGCGTGCGCTCGCCAGACAGACAGAGAGAGACATAGAGACAGAAAGCGAGAAATCACCCCCCAGGGGGGATGGTCACGCCGCAATCCCTTCTCCTCCATTCTCCTCTCGGGATCTTGGGCACGCACGCACACGCGCCCGGCGTGAGTTTTAAGCCACCGGGTCCGGGACACGAACCGTGGTCGACTACGTGGGAGTCCAGCGACATAGCCATTACGCTAATTGCTGGTTCCCAGAGATTAGATTTTTATACACCAGCCTCAAGGCACAGATGGTTTATTTGCACAATGTGGTAAAAGGTTTTAATATGGATAATGAACTTCAGAGTCATTTAAACTTACTATTTGAAATTGCAGAAGTTAAATCCCCGAATTCCGTGTGTTGCCATACTCAATACTTTGAGTGTCAAAAACCGAGGTAAAGATCAAAAGATTAGGTTTATAACTGGTTTACAATTAAATTGCCACTGAAATGTGGTCCAGCCCCATAGCACAGTTGTGTGCTATGTGGAAGAAACTGGATTCCACATGGCTGATGGTGGTTCAAATCCTGGCCCTGGTAGCTTAAAAAATATACCAAACACATGCGCATGCAAGTCCCAAATCCTGACAGGATAGAGAAATGGAGAAAAAAAGAATTGGCCCATTGGGGGGTGTTATGACAGAAATATAAGAGAAATGGATAAAATGCCCACTACAGACAAGATACGCTTTCACTTATCATTTCATTTAATCCATGTAAGAACTCTACCAGGTAGTATTATTATCCCTGTTTACTGAGGCAGTACAGGTTAGCAAAATTAAGAGATTTGTTCAAATCTCCACACGTAGCAAGTGGTCAGGATTCAAATCCGAGCTTCAAAGTCTCTGCTTTTTTCTTTGTATTCCATTAGTGTAACTATAATGTCCTGTCATTCTAGTTTATCGTATTCTCCTCCACTTAATAGCTGATTTCGTTTTACCTAAATGTGAAAGAAATGATTGTTCTTTGGGCCAGCTTGTGGCCTGGTGGCTAAGAGAGCTGGGTCCCACATAACTGATTGTGTGGTTTGAGTCCTAGACCCGGCAGCCTAAAATACATGCCAGGCATGTGTATGTGCATGCTTAAAATCCTGAAAGGAGGGAGAAATGGAGGAAAAATGATTGCAGTGTGACCATACTTCATGGGGGGTACTTTCTCCTCCACTCCCTGTCTTTGTCTTTCTTTGGTGAGCATACGTGCCCTCTGACAAATTTAAAACAACAACAAAAAAAAAAAAAAAAAGAAAGAAAGAAAGAAAGAAAGAATGTTTCAGTTCCCATTCAATTAAAATTTTTGCATTTACTTAGAAGCATTTAGAGTATCGACAAAACAGGTGCAACAGCATCATCATTTGCTATCTCAGAGTGGTGTATAATGAACAGAACCATTATTTCATGTAAACTGCATCAAAGACAACTGAAACTGGACAAAAAAATACCACCTTCATATATAATTAATTCGTGTCACACAGCCAGAAAAGCCAACATTTCTATGCCAAGTCATTATTTAAATTTTTCTTTAGAGGTTTTTGCCTTAGGGCATATGTGCTCACCAGAGAGAGACAGAGGCAGTGAGAGGGAAATTGAGAAATCACCCCCAAGGAGGATGGCAATGCCATAATCTCTTTTCCTCTGTTCTCTTCCTGGGATCTTGGACATGTCCACACATAAGTTTCAAGTATGAGTTTGAAGCCACTGGGTCCAGGACTGAAACAGTGGTTGGCCATGTGAGAGTGAGTTTCAAATCACTGGGTCCAGGACTCAAACAGTGATTAGCCATGTGGGAGTCCAGTAACGAGACCACTATGCCATCTGCTGGCCCCTAAACTTTTAATTTTTTTTTAATTGTCAGAGTGTATATGCATGCTTATGAGAAAGAGAGAAAAAAATCACCCAATGGGGCATGGTTACACTGCAATTCTTTTTCCTCCATTTCTCCATCTCGTCAGGATTTGGGACATGCATATGCACCTGTCTGGCATGTTTTGTAAGGGGCCAAGATCTGAACCACCGTTGGCCCTGTGGGAGCCACTTCAGTTCCCTTCATATAGCACTCAACTGTGCTATAGGACTGGTCTAAATTTTGTGGTGATTTAAACCTCCACTCTGTACTAGGCAAAGTTAGTGGCTATTAAAAATACTATTAAGGGGGATGGGAGGCCTGGATGGTGGTGCAGTGGTGATGCAATGTGGGGCTGATCATGTGGGAAGCTTCTAGGTTCACATCTGAAGACCTCCCTGAATATACCAGGCACATATGTGGCCATGATTTAGGGCTAGCTGAAGCTGGGTATGGATCAGGATGTGGAGATCTCGTTGGGGATGTCTGTCTACCTCTGTTTCTCTCTCTCTCTCTCTCTCTTGCTCATGGAAGGAAGGAATGAATACACTTGAAAATACCATTAAGGTCAGAGCTATCTATAGACACACTCGATACTATTTTAATTTTACAAAAATAAAAAGACACTATGTTTGGCTTTAAGAACAAATTGTACAGTCTTACATTTCACATTTTTCCCCTTTAACATTAGTTGTGTAATGGAGAATTAAATACTTCTAGGCAAGAAAAAAACCTACTGGACCCATCCTATTCATGACTATTAAATTCGTCCTCATCTTCATTTCTCTCCACCATCATCTTTCTGTTCTTTTACACTTCCTTCTTTTACTTTTTTCTTTTACCTTCAACAAATCTCTTTTACCTGCCTTAGGCTTTCCTTTATCCCACAAACATCAGTAGCCTTTTTATATTCTCCTTTATTGTAAAATTCTTCCTTTTAAATATACTATCAGCAACAGTGGTTCCTCATTTTCCCTAGTTTGCTTCCAGACATCACCAGTGTATAGGCAAGGATGTTCTCCTATGGTATGGGGACAATTTGCAGAATGAAACAAGATAAAGGCTGAAGGAGACCTCTTTGGTACATTGGGACCCTTCAGTGCACTAGCTGTCTCTCTCTGTGTCTCTATTTCCCTTTGCAAGGAGAATATAAGTTTTCATTTCTCTATCATAGTGGGCCTTGTTCACTTTCACCCTGTCTTTGAATTTTCTTTTCTCTTTAGCAAACATAGATTTTCTTTTATGAATAATTTTTAGTTTGCTGTAGGGCACATGTGCTCCCCGGAGGGAGAAAAAGAGAGAGAGAGGAAAAGTGAAAAAGCATTCCCCAAGGATGATAGCAAGAGAAAGGGAAGGTGAGAAAGCATTCCCCAAGGATTATGGCCATGCTGCAATCCCCTCTCCTCCACTCTCCTCTTGGGATTTTGGGCACACACAAGTGTGTTTTTCAACCCACCAGGTCCAGGTTTCAAACTGCGTGGTCAGCCTAGTGGGATCCATCTATCAATACTTTAAGTTACACGCCACCTGGTGGCCCTTCCATCTTTTCTGAGTACTAACAAAGCAAAACAAAATGAAATGAAGAAACAAAACAAAACAAAACAAAAACACACACACACAAAAACAAAGCCTGAGTGCTGGCTCCATGGAGTAGCAGTAAAGCTTTCTCATGGGAAGCCAGATTCCCACCTGGTGATCTCCGAGGTGCCACCGTTCCCTGACCTAGTCAGCCTGAAGCATGCAGGGCACCTGTGTGAGTGGCCAGAATCTGAATCCAGGCAGGAGAACCAGACTCCATTGACAGTATTTGTCTCTCTGCTCTCTCTCTTTCTTGTGTGCACACATGCTTTCTATCATGAATTAAAACAAAACAAAACAAAAAACTCTGAGAAATCACCTGAAGCATCTGAGTACTTTTTCCTGTGCTCCTGTTGGCAAATTTTCGACATGAAAGAATGGAAGAAGGAGGAAAGAAAGAAAGGGAGAAAAGAAAATGAAAAGAAAAAGAGCATACGATGACCTCTCCGCCTTGGCTCCTAGGCTGTCCATTGCCCATACATCTAGTTAAGATTGCCCCAGCCAGGTATCCTAACCAGGGCCTGTTTTGCTCTTATTTGCCCTGACACTGTCTATGGAGCTCAATGTATTGCAATGGTTGTCATCTTTCTGCTTAAAAAAATAATAATTTACTTCCATCATAAAGGCACACCTTCTTGTCAGCCAAGAAAAGATGTAGTTTTCTATGTCTTCTACTTTAGTGTATAACCTCAACTCCACCCCAATCTGAAGTTCTTTGTGTATAGTGTTTGACTGAGGCTATGATATCTTGTTCTCTCACGGTGTTCCTTCTCAGAAGCAGACAGTGAGTGGGGTTAGCATCAGCATAGCCTACCCTAGGCTTTCACAGACCCATGCTCCTATTGGTTGATAGAATGATTGCTCTCTGCCTCCTTTCACTGCTTTTCCCTGCCTCTTTGACCTATTATAATCTCCTTAGTTGCTAAAACAACAGAATTAGCATACTGAGTAGAGACAAAGGGATTAGTTGCTGCTTTTTGGTCATGTGATATTGGACAAACACACTTTCTGAGCCTTTATTTACTCATCAGGAAAATGGATTTAATAATCACATCTATTTCACTGGTTCCAATGACATTATGAATGAAATAATTCATATAAAGTATTTTGTAACCTGTAATGTCCTTTAAAGATTGGTCATTGTCATTGTATTATTCCCAAATAGTAACCTGAAAAAAATTCTCTGTAGAAATATTTGGCTAGTAGCTTAATTTGTTGTTGTTGTTGTTGTTGTTGGAGGATATTTTGATTAGCTTTTATCATGTAACAGTCCATCTCCAAATTTTCTGGCTTACATCATAGGCCAGTAAACTTAAGCTCATGAGCCAACAGCAAGTTTTTAAATAAAGTTTCTAGCAACACGGTCATGCTTACTCATTTATGTCTTGTCTACTTTAAGCTACAAGGGTGCAGATGAATAATTATGACCAAACTGGTATGGTGCATAAGCCTAAAATACCATCCAGCCCTTTAAGAGAAAGTTTGCCCATCCCTGCCTTAAAACAACAATGACTTACTATTTTTCATAATTCCGTGTTGCCCAACTAAGAACTTTTTCTGCTTCTCACGTGGGATCACTCAAATGGCTGCAATCTTTTGACACCATGACTTGGGCTGAGGGTCCAAGATGGTCTGTCCACAATTGGTGACAGGCTGCCAGCTGGGGCATCTTCACTTCTCTGAACTTGGCCTTCCTTCCTTATCCTCCAGCAGGGTACACTGAGCTTCTTCACAAGAAGGTCTCGGGGTGCTAAGGAGGCAAACTAAAAATGCAAGGCCTCTCAAGGCCTACCCTCTGGAATTCCTACAACCAAATTTTTATCATATCTGTTGGTCAAAGTCACTTGGCTGGCCCATATTCAAGGAATAGATAAATAAACTCCTCTGTGGGAGGAGCTGCAACATCAAATTGCAAAGGGGCATGGACATGAATTAGTTTGATTTACTGGAGACTATTATTCATATGATCTACCACAGGCTACTTTAAAAGTGAATTCTTTTGGGACCGGCAGGTGGCATGGTGGTTAAAGTGCTAGACTCCCACATGGCCAACCATGGTTCAAGTCCTAGACGTAGAGGCTTGCTTTCTCACTTTCCCTTTGTCTGTCTCTCTTTTCTTCTTTCTCTCTCTGGTCAAATTAAAAAATAAATAATAATAAATACAATTAAGTAAATAATTTGGAAAAAAAAATAGTATATTCTTTCTCTGTGTCCTACAATCGGTTTGTATTTTGGAGAAATCAAAATGGAATGTGCCAGTTAGAATGATCAGGTGTCATTACTATATAAACCTTTTCTGTTCTTGTCATTTCACTAACAGCTTTTCTTAGTGACACTAAAGATCGGGGCCCTCCAGCGCAGTCACAGACCTGGAGAAGTGCTGAGAAGGTTCCTTTTGGGCAGACGCATTCCTTGAGAGCATTTGAGAAGCCCCCTCAGGTACAGACTCAGGCTCTTCGAGACTTTGAGAAGGTAAGTCAAATAAGTGGATGAATGATTCTTATCCCAATTAAGAGTAGTACTATGGCATAGTGATGTTTTATCAAGTATAACCCTTGGGGGACCAGCAGATGGTGTAAGTGGTTACATGACTGGACTCCTACATAGGTGACTGTGGTTTGAGTCCTGGACCTGGTGGCTTAAAATTCATACCAGGCACATGTGTGTGCACACTCAAAATCCTGAGAGGAGAATGGAAGAGAAGGGAGTGTGGCATGGCCATCCTCCCTG
>NW_006204105.1:887738-894632 GCF_000334495.1 Tupaia belangeri chinensis
AGAGGGGGTGATTTCTTCATTCTGTCTCTCCAGTGATGCACACACCCTGTAGCAAAAATCTCCCTCTCTTAAAAAAAATAAAATCCTTGGATTAGTCTGGTTCTGGGCATTGTTATCACAATGGTATCTCTTTCAAGAGCATGTGTCCCATTAAGCGTATGCTCTGTTAGCTGTGTTCTGTGAACTGTGTTTTATGGACAGTTGCCTGTAGCAATGAATTCTCTCTTAGCATTTGTGTCCCTGATGAACTTCTCAGATAAACTGAGGAAGTTTAAATGGCACACTGAGCATCTCTAGCTGCAGCCCAGTGATCTCAGGAAGCCCAGCTCAGTCAGCTAGCATTATATACCCTTGAACTGCTTTAGAGATGAAGATGTCTGCAGCATGAGATGGCTTCAGCCACAACCATTGTCTTCTCAACAAGACGCTGGCAATGTTGGTTGGCACGCTTGAATCAACTCGATGTGGTTGTCCTTGGATTTGGCCAAGGGCAATAACTGACAATGTAACACAGATCCTCAGTTCCCTATGACCTGGGTTGATTCTAGAAAGTTTATACAATATAACTTGTTTAGCAACCAACCTGCCAGAAAGAGGCACCCGGAATTTCTTACACCCCTGGTATAAAAAAGGAAGTATCTCTTTGGTGCCCCCTGGGGGTTGCTCAGGGAGTAGGCCACAGATGAATAATAAGTAAATAAGCCCTGAGATAATGCTTATTTCGTTCTTGAATTGAAAGCTCTTGACACAAAACAACAAGATTCTGTTTTTTTCTTTTAAGTTACATTGACAATGGATTTACCCTCCTCTTTCCTCCACTTGTAAATGTACATATTCCACCAGGGCTTCATGCTCAAACTTCATGTACATTCTCTGCCCACCAGATATTCCAGTGAGCAAAGACTATGCTTGGTATAACACGTGCCTAACAATTAAACAGCCTACTCTTGGTCTTTTTTGCTGAGTTGTCATGGATACTAACTAAAAAAAAGAAAAGATACAGAGAGTTTGCAGGAATATTAAGTGGCTTTTGAAGATTAAACCTCTGAACAGCTATGTGGTTGGTCCTGGTGATAGGCATGTGGGGGTGGTGACATCCTAACCCCTTCCTCTTTCTTTTGGATCTGATTCAATGCAAAAACGGTGAGCAGAACTGCAGAGCTCCTCAAAACTGTGTGGGTGCTCTCTGAAAGACAGTCTGTCTACATGTTTCTTTTGGTTGGAAGGTGATTTGGACATAGGAGTGAGAGATGTTACCTCCCCTGAAGGGATGCTTAGCTAGATGCTGTGGGGAGAGGGAAAATAATGGGCCGGGTTCGGGGATGAACAAGGCTCAGATATAAAGTCCTAACTCTTTTCTCTTAGAGTTCAGGCTTCACGTTACAGATTAGTTTTTACATCTCAGTGCTTGGAATCACGAAACCAAGCCGGGATGCAGAGAGGGCCCATAAGAGACACATTCATCTCTCTCCTCTGTATGTCAAGCAATACATAAATAACAATGAGGCTATGGCTCCTTATTGCCGAGAAGTCACTGCCAGTACGCCATGCTGTGTCGTGCCCGCATGTGTCACTTGTCTATCTTGCAGACTTTGAATGTCAGTACCTACTGTATGAACAGCCTCCATGAGAGGATTTGAAAATTAGAGGAAACATTGGTTAGAAAAAATGTAGGAGGGGTAGAGACACATTACCCCACCCTAAAAATGTTAAAATACTAAATAACATGATATTTTCTATAAGGTTTAAAACTACACATTTGATAGCTTTAAGATAAATGATAGGTAGTCATACTCAGAGAGGGGTAAACACACACTGAAGATTTTGCTCCAGAGAAGGGTGACTCCTCCAGCACCTGAAGAGGTATCAGATGATTACAGGCCTGGGATGAGCAGAAAGTCCATCCTTATTGCATCTATCCTGCAACAAACAGTATCACTTTAAATAAGATATCATTGCTGCCCTTATAATCCATTAGAAAGAACAGGTATTGCATTAGTTACAATACAAGGTGGCAGGTGCTTTCCGGAAAAAAGAGAGAGAGCTGTGTTCAGATGATGGATCAGGGATAAGGTAAAGCAGACCTATAAGAGGAGGGGGTTTTCAGTGCAGCCAGGGACCTCCCTAAATACTCTAGGCCCATGATTTATGCTGGCTGGGGCTGGAGGTGGATCTTGTTATTGGAACCCTGTTAGGGATGCCATCTCTGTCTCTGCCTTTCTCTCTTTACCTGTGTGTCTCTCACTCATGGACTAGAGAAATAAGCGTCAGGCATATGCGCATGCATGTCCAAAATCCCAAGAGGAGAACGAAGAGACTGGCATGGCTTTCCCCTTTGGGGCATGACTTCTCACTTTTCTTCTCTCTCTCTCTTTCTTTGTCTCTCTGGTGAGTGCATGCAACCCATATTTAAAAAGTGAGTAAATGAAAAGCCTCTTGCCAGAGGATACGTCTCATGGCGGTGACGGGGGGTGCACATTGAGTGAGATCACCAAAGCTATGTTAGATTTCACTAGTCAGAGAAGTAGACTATAATATTTCAGACAGAGGAAAATTTGGGGGAAGGGAAGAGCAAGACATTCATGGATTGACAATGAGAGAGATTGAACTAGAGGGGAATAAGGAAAGAGATTTAGAACAAGGATAGTAGTAGCATTAAAGGCACATATCAGTCAGAAGTAGTTCATTAGTAGTGTGATTACTTCTAAAATGTTTGCTGATATAGAATATTCTAGTGGGAGGAAAAAAGAAAAAGAAAAAAAAAAACTGATTCCAGAGTAAGGGATAACAGACTACAAATGCAAATACTGACACATACAGAACTGAAACATAATTGGTCAATTACAAATGAAACTGACAATCAGTATTTATGTCAATGTAGAGAAAAGAGACAAAGAAAGCAAAACTTGAAAGACACAACAGTTTTCCTTTTCTTTCTTTTCATCTCCACTCCCAGCCAGCATGGGCTGGATAAGGATGAAGGGCAGGGGAGAGGCTTAGGGATTTGCAGCACAGTTGATCCTGCTCAACCTCATCTTGGAGGTGTAAATTGTGTTGTTACTCCAAGGATGTTCATTAGGTTGAAGCCCATACATACTGTGTCCCGTGATGAAAGGAGTATTTCTTTGCATATGTGTTTCATTTGTATTTTGAGTGACAGAATAAATTTTTAAACCTTGTCAGCTTTGTTGTGTAGGGGAATTTTCCTCCCAGAGGACCCGCCGATGGGGGCATTTCTATTCTTTCTGTATTTGTAGTCTTGATCAGTGCATTAAGTGCTTCTCATAAGTCATCTTCTTTTGTCTTTATAGCACATGAACAATTATCACTGTCCCCATTTTTCAAGTGAGAGAATCAGGATTCTCACAAGTGGACTTTTTCAGGGTCTTAGAGCTTATGTACTATAATCATAAATCCTGACAGGCCATTAGGTCAGAAATAATTTTTACATACAAATGGCCATAGTCACTAGTTGAAAAAAAAATTCATTCTTACATGTTTTCCCTTTGACAACAGTGTCTCAGCTCCAGCATCCCTGGGATGAGTGAGACTACAACAACACATAGATACTACTAACTAGTGTTGCTGACCAGTGTCTGTATGCTAAGTACAAATCCAAATGTAAGATGGTATTATCTCATTTCATGCTTACAACAATCCTGGGAAGGAGGCATGCTTATTATTTTAGTTTATAAATGAGGAACTTAGGGCAAAAGAAAACAAAGGAACTTACCTAGTATTTTTAATGTTGGTACAAAATTATTTTTTGTGACTAAAAGAGTGTCTTTTAGGTTGAGAAACTCAGTTTATGCCATTTTTCAGGAAGATGCCTTTTCTGACTAATTCTAGAATGTATACTTAGATGCTAAACTCTTTGAGGACAGAAAACATCTCTTGCTCATCCTTTTCTAGTCTCTAGACTCTTGCAAACCATGGTACATAGTAAGTGCTTATCAAGTGTTCAGCTAAACTAAACTTGTTGAGGAATATTGAAAATTAGGCATAGGACGGGTAGGTGGTATGGAGGTTAAGGCACTTCATCCCATATAGCCAACTGTTCAGTGTGAGTCCCAGACATGGTGGCTTAAAAAATTATGTTGGTTGTGTGCGTGCCCAAAATCCCGAGAGGAGATTGGAGGAGAAGGGATTATGGTGTGACCATTCCCCCTGGGGGGTGATTTCTCTCTTTCTCTCTGGTGAGTGCAAGTGCTCTATAGCAAAAACAAACAAACAAACAAACAAAACAAAACACACACACACACACACACACATATGCAAGGAAGAAAATTAGTCATTCTATTAAATTTTAATTTCTCCCACCTCTACTTGGTTTTCCACTTGGTGTAATTTGAATGTTTCCAAGAAAGATATTGGTGTTAACTAATTATATAGGGTGGGAAACTAGGAAGTTAAGAAATGTATATTTATTTCCACTGAAACTGGAATGATAAAATTAGAAGTCTAAAGAAAGGAAGCAGTAGAGATATTTTGTAATAATATCTGTCAGAACTTATTTTTATTTTGAGAGAGATTTTCTGCTATAGGTTACATGCCCTCTCCAGAGAGACAGAAAGTGAGAAATCACTCCCCCAGAGGGTGGGGGGTGGCTATGCTGCAATCCCTTTCTGTCTTCTCCTCTCAGGATTTTTGGGCATGCATGCACATGCGCCCGGTGAGAGTTTTAAACTGCCAGGTCCGGGACTGGAAACACAGTTGACTGAGTCCAGCAATGTAGCCATGACACCATTGGCTGGTCCCTGTTAAAACTTATTAAGAAGATCATAATAGTAGCTAACAATAATAAATAATATTTATCGAGTGCTTATTATACACCAAGAACTTTTCTAGATACTTAATATATTTTATTTTAGCTAACTGTCATTTCAGTTTCTTATGAGATAAACATGATTATTACATCTGTTAGGCCAGGGAAAAGACCAACTGAAATAAATTATTCAAAGTCATATAGTTATAAAATGACAGAGCCAAAAATAACTTTTAAGGATTCCAAAGAGCTTGGGGAAAATAAGAAGACCATTCAGAGAAGGACAGTTTCCATTGGTGGGACGTATGCAGTTTGACTTAAAACGCAGAGTAAAAATGGGCAAGTGTGGGAGCTGGATGGGGGTGTTGCAGTAAAACACAGGAAGGTTCTGGGTTACAGTCTAGAGACCTCCCTGAGTACACTGACACAAGTGTGCCTGTGATCGGGGGCTGGCTGAAGCTTGGCGTGGACTGTGCTGTCAAGACTATTGCAGAGGCAGAGAGTGATTTCTCTCTCTCTCAGCATTTCTCGTGGAAGAAAGAAGAAGTAAACTTTTAAAAATAAAGAAAAAAACCCCAGAGAGTTAAAGAAAAAAAATGCAGTTGCTGCTAAAAAGCCATAGAGGTGGGGTTGGCAGATGGCATGACAGTTAAGGCACTGGACTTCCACATGGCTGACTGTGGTTTAAGTCCCAGACCTGGTGGCTTGCTTTCTCACTGTCCCTCGTTCTCTCTCTGGTCAAATTAAAAATAAATAATAATAGATTAAATAAAATAAATAATTCTTAAAAAAAATCACAGAGGATAGTGGATATTTGGATGTAAAATTCCAGAGGGGACCTCCACTGCCCTGTCCTGTTTACACATTTTCTAATAATGCCTCCTTTAACATGAAAATGCCAGCTCACAGCTGCAGTGCCCTCCTCACCCTGCTGTAGTCTGAAGCCAGCTTTCCTTCAGTTTCAATCTAACCACAGTGAGTCAGCTCTTGAGGGCCCACCCAGCCTGGCAAACTTTTCCATTTGGATGGTGAAGTCTGGGAGGAAAAAAAGAACCCCAAAAAAATTAAATAAATAAAACTTGCTAAAAAGGAGAGGCCTTTAAACTTTTTTGCTTTTGTGGAGATCTGAGTTCTCATAGTCTGGGGGTTTCCTGTGCTGATTTAGGTGAATCTGGGTCATGTTGCTGCTGCCTGTAGGTTCTGCAATTTTGGTGCTTCTTGGGTGTTTCTCTGTAATTACAGCCTTGGAAGATGAATGCTACCAGTGATGCATGTTTTCATGTTTTTTTTTTTTTAAAAAAAACGGTATTTATGCTTTCAAAACCACAGGGCCCTAAGCATACTGGTTTTATTTTCACTGGTGTCTTATGATATTCAGAAAGTCACTAAATGGAAAGTAACAGGGAGCAATCCTAAACTCACAGCAGTCATAATCATGGCTTTCTTTATCTTCTTTTTTAAAAAAAATTTTTTTACAGGTTTTTGCCATAGTGTGCACGTGCTGGCTGGGAGAGAGAGAAAGAGAGACAGTAAGAAGGAAAGTGAGAAATCACCCCCTGCGGAGAAGGCCACACCGTAATCCCTTCTCCTCCATTCTCTTCCTGGGATCTTGGGCATACATGCACACATGCCTGGTGTGATTTTCAAACCACAGAGTCTAAGATTCGAACTGCAGTCATACATGTGTGAGTCCTGAGACGTAACCACTATGCCATCTGCTGGCCTTATTTTGTCCTTATATTTAAATATTTTTCTCCTTTTTTTATTACTATTTTTTTATTTCAGTTATTTAATTAGGTTCTTGGTAACAAACTCAGAACACAAATTTGTGTAGATAAACTCCATAAACACAGATCACAGTTAGCCCTGGAATAGAGGAACAGCTTTGGTTTTGGTAAAATTTGTGAGTCTACAGCTTTCTGATCAAACTTGTACTGCTCTGTAATCTCCGATTTCTCTTTCTCTGTGTCAAAAATCTTACCTTCCTGGTGTCTGGGCTTCCACAGTTTCTTTTCCTTGAAGTAAGTACCAGTGAGATATTTTGGGATTTTTTTCCCAAAGAATTATTGAATTAATTAATTAATTTACTTATTTTAATTTGACCAGAGAGGGAGAAGAAGGGAGGGAGG
>NW_006204105.1:894643-896055 GCF_000334495.1 Tupaia belangeri chinensis
GGAAAGAGAGAGAGCCAGAGAGAGAGAGAGTGAGAAAGCAAGCTGACAGGTGCGGGACTCAAACCACACTTGGCCACGTGGGAATCCAGCACTCTTAACCACCACGCCACCTACCAGCCCCTATTTTGGGATTTTTACTTTGCTAATATCAATTTTCATGGAAGTGGTGAAGACAAATTTTTGGTGTGTTCTACACAGTGGAACTCATTTGAGGACAAGAGGTCCAGTCACAGGTAGTAAGCCACCACTAGGCTGCTTCAGGAAGACCATTCTCTTGCCTCTGTGGTATCCAGTGAGGATGATCAGAATGGTCTCTGGGGTGATGCTAGCTCACAGACGTCTCACATGCTGACTGAAGGGTTTTTTTTGCTATGGCTCGAGGCACACCTTCAGTAGGATAATAACCTAGGCACTTTGCAAAGTTTAACCATCCGGGTACCACCGTTCTTGTCACCACCACCTCATATTATGACAGTGGCAAGAACCTTCTCCTTTTTCTTTTCAATCCTGGATTTAATGACTAAGTATTTCCTCTTGTACATGGCCTTCCTAAAATACAAAGCAGATTGGGAGTATCTGCCAATTCCTTGGATGAGGACTTGGTTTCAGCTGCAATGGGGCATGAATGCTTACCAGATAGAGAGAGACAGACAGACAGACAGACAGACAGAGGGAGAAAACACCCCTCAGTGGGGCATGGCCACACCATAATACTTTCTCTTTCATTTCTCCATCCCATCTGGATTTGGGGCACATACGCACATGCACACACACATGCCAGGCTGAAATTCCAATTCATGACCAGTCATGTGGTATCTGACTCCTTAACTACTAGGCTACAAGGCTGGCCCCCCAGTGTTCTTTATACTAATAATATTAGAAATGATCTAATTATGTATCAAGATGAGAATTAATTATTTCAGGAAAAAGAAGGATTAGTCAGTAATATAGGGTGGGATGGGGAAATGAAGGGAGTTCCATGAGGACAAAATGGCATGAATCAAGACAGTTGAGGAAATGAACTTCAATAAGTTAGTATCCATAGAGCACGGGACACAAGGAATGTAGAGAAGAGTTGAGACTGGGGAAGGGGGCTGGGGGAGCTAGCATAAGGGATTTACGTAGGGGTTAGACAAAAGCTTTAAAATTATATCCAGGCTAACTGCTGCAAGCTTTTAAACAGGGAGGTAATATGATCAGATTTTCCTTTTAGGGAGATCTCTCTGGCACTGATGTGGACTCTGGATGGAGGAATAAAGTCTAGAAGCGAAGAGGAGAGTTAAAAGGCTGGAGCAGCATTTCAGGAAAAGGTTGGTGGTATTGCCAGTACAGGAATGAGAGAAATGGACAGACGAAAGAGAAAGAGATTTCAGAGGCAGAACAACAGGACTAGCTTCTGATTGGATGCTGAA
>NW_006204105.1:896086-913669 GCF_000334495.1 Tupaia belangeri chinensis
AAGAGAAGTCCAGGAAGACCTCTGTCCAATTGATCTCTCCATTCTCATCGCAGATTAGGTTGTCACCCTGTTATAAACTTTAATGACACATCGTTTGTTCAGTCTGTCTTTTCTGCTAGAACCTGAGCTCTGTAATATCAGAGAGGATCACTCCTAGGTTTAGTGATCAGCGTAGTCATCTGTGTACCTACTATGCTAGTACACAGTTGGCTCGCCTTTGCTTTTGTTGTGGTGTTTTGGATAGATGAATGACAGCAAGTTGTCCAACTCGGGCATCTACCAGGTTATGCCCTCCACTGAGAAAGAACAACCAGAGGCTGCACACGTATAGCTTTATAATCACTGAAACAGCAGCAACATAAACCAATACCAGTAAAATTATTTCCATTTTTAGGAGAAAAGAAGATTCTTTCTCCTCTTAAAGAACTTTAAGTAGAAGGGCTGGCAGGTGGCGTGGTGGTTAGGGGTGCTGGACTCCCACATGGCTGACAGCAGTTGGAATCCCAGACCTGGTGGCTTGCTTTCTTACTTTCCCCCTCTCTCCCTCTCTCTGGTCAAACTAAAATAAATAAATAAATAAAGTAAACAAAATAATTCTTTAAAAACTTTAAATTGAATTGGAAAGTCAAAAGATAATCCCAATATGTTGTAATAAGGACCACAATAAGAGCACGTGCTGAGTGTTATGGATGCACTGATGAAGGGGCCCTGCTCATGGGCTCTAGGGTCAGATGGACTTCCTTCGGTAAGTCAGAGCTCAATTAAATCCTCAAGGGTAAGTTGAGATTAAAGTCAGAGCTAGGTGACTTACCCATCCAAAGTCCTGCAGGCAGCAGAGAGCATAATGAGTTCAGAAATTGGAGGCTTTTGATTAGGCTTCACATTGGTTCTGTCTCTGTCCCTTTTCCACTGGATGCTCCCAATTCTGGTCCAGACATTATTGTTGCAGCTATGGTCATCCATGGTATCACTGTGGACTCTTACCCTTTCTACCTACTGCAGATATTAGTTGTGCCTTCAAAATCACCTTTCCTCTTAGAGAAGGACAGAGAAAGAGTTATATACTCAGAGGATCAGCAGGTGGCATGTGGGTAAGGTGGCTGGATTCCACAGTAGGTGGCATGGTGAGTAAGGTGGCTGGATTCCACATGCCTGAGTGTGCAATTCACACTGGGAACATGTGCATGCATGCCCCAAAGCCCAAGAAGAATGGAAGAGAAAGGATTGTGGTGTGGCCATCCCTCTTGGCGGGGGTGGAGAAGGAACGTGATTTCTCACTTTCTGTCTTTTTCTCTCCAGTGAGCACATGCCATACGTAGCAAACTACAAAAACAAACAAACAAACAAACAAACAAACAAAAAAACACAAAACAACAAGAAAACACAAACAAAAACAAAACAAAACAAAATAGAGAAAATGGTAAGGCCATAAATTGATATTTCTCTTCTGAATTCTGGAAGCTCTGCAAGTTTATCTTTCTGAGTTAAACCAGCTGTGGGCAAACACAAAGTTCTGCTCATATTGAGTGAACCAAACTGACGGAGAAGCTATTTGACTCCCAAAAGTCCTTGGGAGCTACCAGCAGTACTGTATCCAACTGTCGTTTTTGCTATGCAGCTCCTTTAACTGTCTCTGGCAGCACTATTTCTGGCTGGGCCATCTATTTCTGGTGGCCAGGGTAGTTGTTATTTGTTTTGTTTTGTTTTTATATAGTCCACAGTGATCTAGTGTGACGAAGATGACGACACCTTGTTATTCCAGGACTGGGGGTGGTGTGGGTGCGTATCTATGGTGGAGAAGACAGCAGGAACGTCAGCTGAGTTTCTGTCTGTAAGCCACATGATGAAGCTGCCCAAGATAGGGCTTATCTGCTGGACTGATACAATAGCCCTGTTGCTAGCTCTCTTGTCATTAAGTCAGCTATTTCAAGAAAAGGCTGTGTAGAGGATGGATCTCGGGATGCTTCTAAGTTTTAGGGGAGAAAATGGAATGTTATTATTAATATTTTAGCACTCGGCCAGCCTGTAGCATAGTGGTTAAGGTGGCTAGATTCATATAGCCAATGTCACAGTTAGAATTCTGGGCCCAGTCACTGGGAAAACATGCTGGGTGTGTGTGTGTGTGTGTGTGTGTGTGTGTGTGTGTTGTATGTGTGTATGTGTGCTCAAGATCCTGAATGGAAGGAGAAATGGAGGAAAAGGGACTGCAGCATGACTATTCTCCATGGGATGGAGAATGTGTTCTCCCTCTTTCTCTGTCTCTCTGTGGCAAGCACATGCACCCTCTGGCAAAATTCTTAAAAATGAAAACAATAATATTTTGGCATTGAAAAGACTCTGGAAGTTCAGGAATCATGCTGAAATTTCAGAAGCAGTTTCAGGAGGGAGGTTTGTTTATTGTTTATTGCACAACCCTCCAAAAGAAACCAGGTCTCAGAGAATTTACAGGCTGGTATTAGTAGTTGGCTTTTGGAACTCTGGGCAGAAACTCTGCACTGGGGTGAGAGGGTTGATCAGTGGAAGTGTGAGTTGATTAAATTGGATTGACATTTTTATTCTTATTTTTTTGCTAGAACGTTATATGCAAGAGTTATATGTATTTTTCAAGAAAGACTAATAACTATGTTTTTCTTGTATCAAAATATAAAATGGATCATATGTTTCTATTTATCTGAGGATTATAACAAACTTTACCTTTTGATAAAACATAATAATCTATGAAAATTTAGTATTGGGGTCCACTTAGAGAACACTTCATCTAGCCTTTCTGTTAGAACCTCATCATGTGAGTAGGTGAATGTATAAAACATTTAGGTAGACTGAGTTCTAAGCCATTTACCTTTAAGTGAATTAAATTGAACTTTAATGGAATCTTTATTATTAAAAAAAATTCTTTGTAGAAAAGCATAAGAATGTGCAAGTTACTTCTCCTACATTTGGTTTCTTTTTTCTCTTTTTAAAAATAATAGCTTTGGGACCAGCAGATGGTGTAATGGTTACATTGCTGGATTCCCACATGGCCAACAGCAGTTTGAGTCCTGGACCCGGCAACTTGAAATTCATGCCGGACACGTGTGTGTTTATGCCTAAAATCCTGAGGGGAGAATGGAGGAGAAGGGATTGCAGAGAAGCCCTGGGAGTGATTTCTCACTTTCTGTCTCTTTCTCTTTCTGTCTCTCCGGTGAGCTCATGGGCCCTATTGCAAAAATCTCTCTCTCTAAAAAAAAAAAAATAGTAAGTAAATAAAAATAATAGCTTTATTGAAATTAATTTACATAGCTTACAATTCACCCTCTTATGATTTTTTGGTTTTATAAAGCTTGTTTATTTTGCACACATGAAAAATATAAAGAGAGACAGAGAAAAGTAGACATACTGAGAGAAAGAGAGAGCGCGTGAGAGAGCATTGCTCAGCAGGGTCCTGATGCTGCATGCCAGCCTTAGCTTCAGCCAGCCCTGGATTATAGGAACACATGGTGCCTGGCGTATTTAGGGAGGTCTCTGGACATGAGCTGAGAATCTTACCCTATGGATCCTCTTTGGAGAGCATCTCTTTTTGCTGCTACACTCCAGTATGGTCCCAAATTCATCCTTTTAAAGTGTACAATTCTGTGTCATAGTATATCCAGAGTTGTGCAACCATCATCACTATCTAAATTCAGAGCATTTTCTTTAACCCAGAAGGAAACCACATACTCATCAGAGGTCCCTCCCCATTCCCTTTCTCCTAAGCTCCTGCCACTAGTCTCCTTCCTCTGTCTATGGATTTGTCTGTTCTGGACATTTCACATCAAGGGAATCATACAATATGTGACCTTTTGTACCTGGACTTCCTTCACGTCAGTATAGTATTTTCAAGGTTTGTCCATGTTGCAGCGTGTATCAGTACTTCATTCCTCTTTATGGGCTGAGCTGCGAGGTTTCAACTAGGAATTCAGAGGTCTGTGGGAGGAGATGAGCCACACTCACTGCAGCTCTGTATTTCTCCCAGCTGCTCAGTTTGCAGCCTCTCTTCTCTGATTTTTAGTCATTTGGTATTATATTCACATTTGGCTAATTTGTGGGAGATTTCTCCTACTGTAAACTCGTATGCTTCACTTTACTGTGAGGTACCTGTATGCCTATTTCTCCTCTGCTACTGTGTTTTGCCATGTGGTATCCACAGAAAAAGATTTGAATCCAGATTTATGAATATGAGTTTCTCACTTTCTGTAGAAGATCAGTGGGGGATGAGGTTTTCTATGACCCTAAAAGTATTCAGATGATTTGCTACTGTGCACCTAGACCTGTATAGACACTCAATGTGTGGAAGCTGAGAAGCAAGGCGAGAAAAGGAAAAAGAAAAGAAAAAAGGGGAAAAAATAACAAAAAGGCAAAACAAAAACAATGAAAAGGGGGAATTTTTTTTAAGGCAAAAAAAAAACAACAAAACACAGAAAACTGTGCAGTGTGAAAAGGGCAGGGCTGGACCCATCTCAGAGGCACATGGATTTTGAAATTAGCAAGAGAAAGGAACAGTCAGAAACAAGAGACAGTACTTACAGATGAAAAGAATCCATATTATATGTATATATACATATATACATATATATCAGTACATATATGTACTGATACACATGCATATATATACATGTACATACATATGTATATATATATGAAAAATTTAATATAAATATAAAGAAAAATTTCAAGAGAAAGGGAGATGGAGAGACAGAGACAGAAAGCAGGTAGAGAACCCCCATACCTCACATCGTTAGGTGTTGGGCTGGAAGGAGAGGTTTTGGACAGAGGCTCCTTCCAGTTAAAGGAGCAGGGCTGGGCCCACCTCAGATGCACATGGACCCACTTCACTTGGTGTTGGGTCAGAAGGAAGGGCCAATATCTATATCTCAACAAATGGTATGTTTACTCTTTGCCTCAAATATGTGAAGATAATGTTGAGGCAGAAGATTGCTATACAAAATGTAAAAAATAAGGGCCTGAGAAATAAGGAAGAGACGTTACTGATTAGCCTGCTTACTGGTTACAGTTATTCCCTAGTGACAATGTGGCTTTCATGTGTCTTTCTTAACCTAATTCAAAGTTTGCAGTCTCTCTTAGGCTGATCACACACCCTGCTGGACAGTCTATCATCACTGCCAATACGTTGCTTCAATCAGCTTCTGTTAATAGACCTTCATCTAATCCTCCCCTTTGCTCATCTCCTTAAGACCCTCCTCTGTTGTCTCTGTTCAGTATACACTCTTCCAGAAAACTTAAATATGGCATACCCCTTTTAAAAGTGAAAAAGAGTCTAGCCTTTTCAGGGTTGGTGAATGTTATTATTTCCACTTGGTGATACTGCTGGTGGGACTGATGTCATGCCCCAGGATCTGACCCTTATTTTATTTATTTTACATTTAATCACATTTATTATTAAAGTGAACGTTGCTTTTTCCCAACATGAATATCATACATATCAGTCAAGATAAGAACATTACTATATACATTATCATCAGCAAATAGCTTTTCCTTTTTTTGGTCAATTAAACATACTTCTTTGTTTTTGTTTTTCTTTCCCTGTTCCCCTCCCTCCCTTTATTATCCATTCCCTTATTTCCCTTACCCTTACTTTCTCTACTATCTACCGTTGCCCTCCCTGCTTCTACACCTTCCAAGCTTTCAGTTTCTGCCATAGAGTGTAGACAATCGGTATATAATGAGTGGGGACATACAAAGTCTGTCTGTCATAGTCTGGCTTGCTTTGCTTAGCATTAAGTCTTCCATAGTCATCCACTTTGTATCAAATGTCAGGGTTTCATTATTTTTTTTTTATGGCTGAGTAGTATTCCATAGAGTACATATGCCACATTTTTCCAATCCAATCATCTATTTTTGGACATTTGGGTTGATTCCATGTCTGAGCAATTGTAAATAATGCTGCAATAAACATAGATGTGCAAGTGTTTTCCCAATTGAGGGTTTTTCTATCTTTTGGGTAAATAACTGAGAGTGGAATTACTGGGTCATATGATAGTTCTATTTGTAGGCTTCTGAGAAATCTGCACATCGTTTCCCAAAGTGGTTGTACTAATTTGCATTCACACCAACAGTGTAGGAGAGTTCTCTTGCCAGCACTTATCATTTTTTAATTCTAGTCATTCCGACTGGGATTAAGTGTTATTTCATTCTGGTTTTGATTTGCATTTCCCTTATGATAAGAGATGTCGAGCACATTTTCATGTTTGTGGGCCGTTCACATTCTTCAGACAACTGTTTGTTCAGTTCATTTTCCCATCTTTTAATTGGTTGTCTCCTCACTCTGCTTAGTGTTTCTTTTGCTGTTCAGAAGGTTCTCGGCTGAATATAATCCCATTTGTCTATATTTGGGACTCTTGCCTGTGCATTGAAGGTCTTCTTTAAGAAGGCTACTCCAAGATCTCCAAGAGTTTTTCATGTGTTTTCCACCAGTATGTTTATAGCTTGAGGTTTTATGTTTAGATCCTCAATCCATTTTGAGTTCATTTTTGTTAGTGGTAAGAGATAAGATCCAGTTTCATTCTTCTCCAGGTGGATATCCAGTTCTCCCGGTACCATTTACTAAAGAGATTTTCTTTTTCCCACTGAATTGTCTTGTGCTCTTTGTCAAGGATCAGTTGACTGTATGCTTTGGGGTTCATTGGGAGTTCTCAATTTTGTTCCATTAGTCTACCCATATGATTTGTGCCAATACCATGCTGTTATTTTTTTAAGAGTTATTTTATTTAATTTTATTCATTGTCATTATGTTATTTTAGTTTTTTCAAGTTGACCCGAGAGAAAGAAAGTGAGAAAGCAAGCTGCCAGGTTTGAGATTCAAACCATGGTCAGCCATACGGAATTCTAGATGCCTTAACCAGCACGCCACCTGCAGGCCCCACTATGCTTTGTAGTATGTTTTGAGGTTGGGAAGTGAGATGCCTCCTACTTTATTTCACTTGCACAGATTGCTTTGGCGATACGGAGCCTTTTATGCTTCCAGGCAAAATTTTTGACGTTTTTTCTGTTTCTGTGAGGCTGATCATTATTTTGTACTAGCTTTGTAAGATCAATCAATTCCTTTTTCTTTGTAACTTTTACTTTGCAGTTGTCCTTTTTCACTGAACGGGTGAAAAAAACAAAAGTTAGCATTACAGATGTAGTTGCAAGCTTTTTAGTAGCCTACCCAGACCACGGTCTCCTATTTTCCTATGTTTAATTATTGTTACATAATTTTCCCAAAATTACATGGTTAGAAAACAGCAAAACTGGAATTTGAATCTAGGTCTTCTTGGTTCCGTTTCTATTGCTTTTTCCACAATTCCATGTTACCTCATTGGGATAAATATGCATAATAGTGGGGACCAGCAGTTAGCGTAATGGCTATGTTGCTGGACTCCCACGTAGTCGACTGAGGTTCGTGTCTCAGACCCGGTGGCTTAAAACTCACGCTGGGCATGTGTGCGTGTGTGCCCAAGATCCCGAGAGGAGAACGGAGGAGAAGGGATTGCAGCATGGCCATCCCCACTGGAGAGTGATTTCTCGCTTTCTGTCTCTCTGTCTCTGTCTGTCTGGCGAGCGCATGTGCCCTAAAGCAAAAGCCTCTCAAAAAATATGCGTAGTAGTGATAATATTTATCGCCTATTTATAAATGGAGAGTAAAGTGTCAAGGGTTACTTAAAATACTATTCTCCTGTTCCTCTGTTTGTCAGATTAATTTATGTCTAAAATGTTTTATTTTCAAGACTTATGAAGATGTGAATTATTGCAGATATCAAATTAGTAGACTTTAAATTGTAGAAGTTTTATTATATTTGAAAAAATGTGTTCACTAAGTTGATTAATCATCTTATTAAAAATAAAGAGTGGAGTTTTATTTGTAAGAGAGAATTTGGTAAGAGATTAATATGTTTTTAAGCAATTCCATTATAAGAACTATCTGGGGGGTCTGAATATGATTAAGCGAATGTCAAGCTGGGTTTTTTTTAAAGGCTGACTTGACAGTTGGTAATGTTAATGGGGCATGACACACAACAGCTGGGTTGTAATCCTCCTACTATTGTTGGCATTGATTGAGTTCTTATTAAAATCGTATTTCCAGTCTAGACTGATATATTGTGGAAGAGGTGGAAAGAAATTAAGGAAAGAGCAAAAGAGTGCCCTTAATGTTTGGGGTATAAAGAACTTTGAAAGTGTAAAGATTTTAGATGTACTATGGAAAAAATAAAGGAAAAACAAATACAGAAGCACTGCCCATTGGTTAGGAACCTGCAGTTTTATTTTCCAAGTAATGCACAGAGCTTATTGAAATACAGGCCTGGATGCCCTAATTTAGTGAGTCTAGTGTGCAGCCCAGGTTAGTGTGTTTTTTTTTTTTTGTTAAAGCTACAAAAGACAAACAAGTAAAGCAAAACATAAGCAATTAAACAAATGAAGAAAGAAACAAAACAATTTTGGTAAACAGTTCCTAGCTACCTCACCTTCCACACCTTTCTCCTCTACCCTTTGTCCAAAGTACGAGCCTCTGCCTAGGTGAGTGGACTTGAGGC
The DNA here is from genome assembly GCF_000334495.1 of Tupaia belangeri chinensis. NCBI lineage: Eukaryota > Metazoa > Chordata > Mammalia > Scandentia > Tupaiidae > Tupaia > Tupaia belangeri. The sequence continues at coordinate 904,633 of NW_006204105.1, forward strand.
TTCTCCCCTTTTAAGATCTCTGTCCTATGGTTTTCCACTTCCTGTGTCTCTGGTCCCCTCTTACAGGACAGTGTATGCCCTTTATTTCAGTCTGTCTGGCTGTACTTTTGCTTATGCTCTGCCTACCTGGACTGCCTTGTTCGCTCTCTGCCACCCATCCAAACTTCATTCACTCATTATCCGGAGTTAAAGTGCCAGTTCTCTGTGGGACCTTCCCAGACAACCTCTCCTCCCTAATTTCTACAGTTTTTTTTTTTTCTATTTGCATAGTTCACATTGTCCTTTGTAGTTTGCCTTATATTATCCCCCATGTGTTTAGAACTCTAATAGAAAGTGGAAGAGGTGGAAAGAAATTAAGGAAAGAGCAAAAGAGTGCCCTTAATGTTTGGGGTATAAAGAACTTTGAAAGTGTAAAGATTTTAGATGTACTATGGAAAAAATAAAGGAAAAACAAATACAGAAGCACTGCCCATTGGTTAGGAACCTGCAGTTTTATTTTCCAAGTAATGCACAGAGCTTATTGAAATACAGGCCTGGATGCCCTAATTTAGTGAGTCTAGTGTGCAGCCCAGGTTAGTGTGTTTTTTTTTTTTTTGTTAAAGCTACAAAAGACAAACAAGTAAAGCAAAACATAAGCAATTAAACAAATGAAGAAAGAAACAAAACAATTTTGGTAAACAGTTCCTAGCTACCTCACCTTCCACACCTTTCTCCTCTACCCTTTGTCCAAAGTACGAGCCTCTGCCTAGGTGAGTGGACTTGAGGCTTCTCCCCTTTTAAGATCTCTGTCCTATGGTTTTCCACTTCCTGTGTCTCTGGTCCCCTCTTACAGGACAGTGTATGCCCTTTATTTCAGTCTGTCTGGCTGTACTTTTGCTTATGCTCTGCCTACCTGGACTGCCTTGTTCGCTCTCTGCCACCCATCCAAACTTCATTCACTCATTATCCGGAGTTAAAGTGCCAGTTCTCTGTGGGACCTTCCCAGACAACCTCTCCTCCCTAATTTCTACAGTTTTTTTTTTTTCTATTTGCATAGTTCACATTGTCCTTTGTAGTTTGCCTTATATTATCCCCCATGTGTTTAGAACTCTAATAGAAAGTCCAAATTCCGCACTGTGCATTCAAATTTGTCTGCTAAAATAACTTATTTTACTTATAAAATAGCCTTTTTTATAAGAAGTATGTTCTCTATCCTAAAGTATCTGTATAGCCTTGTCTACAGGTTTTTATTAGAATTAAATCCAGTGAGGTCAAAGAAGTCAGCAAGTTAATTATTCATCCATTCTTTTATTCAACACATTTTTATTGAACACCTACGTATTAGGAATTCTGAGCACTGGTAATACACCAATGATCAAATCAGGCAAAGTCTCCAACTTCTCATGGAGCTTTCCTGCTAGTGGAGAGAGACAGAAATAATATAAATAAGGACATATAAATTTTTAGATGGTGATAGTGCTATGGAATACAAGGTGACTGAGGATACAGACTTCTGGGGTGAGGCATGGGGTGGGTTCATTTTAAATAGGGTGTTCAGTTCATTGAAAAGGGGACACTGGACCAAAGATGAAGGTGAAGAAGAGAATCATGCAGCCATCTACAGAAACAACATCCCAGTCAGAAGACCTAACAAGCTCAAAGGGTGCTTGTTTCTGGGGAAGAGCAAGGAGAAACGGTGTGGCTGGAGCAGAGCGTACAGGTGGAAAGTAGTAGGGAAAAAGTCGACGAAGTAGTCAGAGGGGCAAGGAGAGCACCGGCATATCACACAGGGCCTCCAGTCTTATAGGCTGAGGAAATGACAGTGCTTTCACCCTTAGATAGGAAGCCAATGGGGATTTCTAGTAAAGGAGTAATCGGATGTGTTTTGAAAGGCTTACTATGGTTGCTGTGCTAAGGACAGACTATAAGGGAGCAAGGGTGAAAGCAGGGAGACAAGTTACAGGGGTTATTCAGGTAAGTTAGGGGAGCAACCAGAGTGGCAGAGGTACCAGTGGCAGTGGTGGTGGATGGACTGTCTGTCGATCTATCAATCCGTCATAGAATACTGAAATTTTCAAATAGATGAGATGATGTGTGTAAGAGTGAATGAGTCTAGAGTGATTCAAAGATTTTGAACCCCAAAACTGCAAATATTGAGTTGTTACAAATTAAAATAGGATCCAGTGATGGAGCAGCATGTTTTCTGGGGAAGATAAGCGGGAGATACATATATATTTAAGTGGTGATTTCTACTAAGAAGTTAGATTCAAGTTGAAGTTCAGGGAAGAAGCATATAAAATTTAAGTGAAGAAGTCATTGTTTTAGGGTCAGCCACAGAGGTACATATTACTAAGATGCTTCAGCTTGCAGGCTGAGGCTACATGGGAGACCGGGCTTTGTTTCCTGGCCCAACCTAAACAGGCTGTCATCCCAGCTGGCTGGGTGGCTGGGCAGTAGGATCCCAACATTGTAAGACCCTGTCAAAATCTTTCTCTCTCTTATAAATAAAGAAATGAATGAATAAATAAATAAACTAAAAAATAAATCCCTTTTCTTGCCTCTCTACCAAATATCGTTTTGGGGGAACTATTTAAAATGAACCTTTCGATGTCTAAGGTTAATGAGAATAATACAGGTTAACCAGCTCATAGTTAATAAAATTAATCAACCAAACATTCAATATGTATGGAATACTTATCTATTTGTTAATTCCACAATTATGTAGGGAGTGCTGCCTAAATACTGAGCAACAAGAATACAAGAACAGGGCCAGAAGATGGCATAGTGGTCACGTCACTGGACTCTCACAAGGCTGACTACAGTTTGATTCCCAGATCTGGTGGCTTGAAATCATACCAGGTGCATGTGTGTGCATGCCCAAGATCCAGGGAGAAGAATGGAGAAGAGAAGGGATTGCAGCGTGGCCATTACCCCCGAAATGATTTCTTACTTTCCCTCTTACTGTCTCTCTCTCTCTCTCCAGCGAATACATGCACCCTAAGGCAAGAACCTGTAATAAAAAAGAATACAAGGACACAAAATAATGCCGGGACCAGCAGCTGGCGTAATGACTGTGTCGCTGGACTCCCATGTAGTTGACTGAGGTTTGAGTCCTGGACCCAGTGGCTTAAACTCACACCAGGCACATGTGCCCAAGATCCCGAGAGGAGAATGGAGGAGATAGGATTGTGGCATGGCCATCCCCCCTGGCGGGGGTGATTTCTTGCTTTCTTTCTCTTTGTCTCTCTCTGTCTTTCTGGTGAACGCACACGCCCTATAGCAAAAGGCTCTCCAAAACAAAATAATGCCTTGATAGCCCTCCAATCACTCTAGACTGGTTGAGGTGATTGTGAACAGGCTGTGACAGCAGATGGAATGAATGCTATTGGAGAAATCTTTTTAGATTGTATGGAAGCTCTAGGAGTACATGAAGATGTGTAAGTGGTTAACTCTTTTTGGGTAACTTCAGGGTAGTTGAATAAATCAAACATATGCAGTCAAATAACTCTAAAAGGTGTAAATGACCCTTAAGATAAACACAATATCATAAAGTAGCTTGTGAACATTTGGCAGATGTTAATATTATATTTCCTTAATAATTGAAAAGAAGTTTTTCCAGGCTGGAGCAGGGGAGCAGGAAAGGTTTTGCTTAGGTAGAACTCAAGTTAAGGCTTAAAAAGAGAATAGTTAGAGTGTTTTAAAAAGATGTAATGGATTTTTCCCTTTATCTTGATCATAAAATACCTATAAAAGGTTTTAAGTAAGGGAGATCATAGGGTAAGATTTGAGTTTCGTAACATTATCTGAGTATAATATGGGGAACAGACAATGGGAGTAGACCGTGGTAGACACGATAGAGACAATTGCAGAAGTGTTTGCTGTGAGATTTGTTGTTAAGAACTGGACATTCAAGTTGAACTATCTAGAAAAGAGTTGGATATGTAGGGCTAGGTCTCGGGCGAGAGGACTCAGTAGGAGATTTGAGGGTTTCATGGGAGATAACATTATACTTTTAAAAGTGGATAAAACTCTAAGGGAGATAGGGTGAAGACAAAAAGTATAAGATCAGCAGAAAACACAGAAAAAGGGACAGAGAGATAGAAGAACAAAATTTCAAGGTCATAAGAGGAAGTAACAATCATGTGCAGAAAGATTAAGATTTAGTAAGAATACCTAGATTCACTTACCCTAAAACTTTTATCAAGTTGTCTTACAGAATAAAGAAATTGAAGTAGACAGCTCAAGCGTAACTAAACACTAATCTCAAATCTGGTGGCCTAGTTCACCTTGAACAAAATGGAAAGGATCATAACTAGATTATCTCTCTAAAAACTTAGACCAGGAAGCAGCCTTAAAATATAACCCATCTTGGGGACCTGCAGGTGGCATGGGGATTGAGGCGCTGGACACTCCCACGTGGCTGACCACGGTTCGAGTCCTGGACTTGGTGGCTTGCTTTCTCACTTTTCCGCTCTCTCTCTCTCTCTCTCTCTCTCTCTCTCTCTCTCTCTCTCTCTCTCTCTCTCTCTCTCTCTCTCTCTCTCTCTCTCTCTCTCTCTCTCTCTCTCTCTCTCTCTCTCTCTCTCTCTCTCTCTCTCTCTCTCTCTCTCTCTCTCTCTCTCTCTCTCTCTCTCTCTCTCTCTCTCTCTCTCTCTCTCTCTCTCTCTCTCTCTCTCTCTCTCTCTCTCTCTCTCTCTCTCTCTCTCTCTCTCTCTCTCTCTCTCTCTCTCTCTCTCTCTCTCTCTCTCTCTCTCTCTCTCTCTCTCTCTCTCTCTCTCTCTCTCTCTCTCTCTCTCTCTCTCTCTCTCTCTCTCTCTCTCTCTCTCTCTCTCTCTCTCTCTCTCTCTCTCTCTCTCTCTCTCTCTCTCTCTCTCTCTCTCTCTCTCTCTCTCTCTCTCTCTCTCTCTCTCTCTCTCTCTCTCTCTCTCTCTCTCTCTCTCTCTCTCTCTCTCTCTCTCTCTCTCTCTCTCTCTCTCTCTCTCTCTCTCTCTCTCTCTCTCTCTCTCTCTCTCTCTCTCTCTCTCTCTCTCTCTCTCTCTCTCTCTCTCTCTCTCTCTCTCTCTCTCTCTCTCTCTCTCTCTGTGTGTGTGTGTGTCTCTCTGGTCAAATTAAAATAAATACATGAATAAATAAAATTAAATAAGTAATTCTTTTTTAAAAAATAACCCATCTTCAATCATTTCATTTTATAAATCAAGACACTTAGGCCTCTTATGTACCTACAAAGTCATACAGCTATTTAGTAACAGAACTGAGACCAGAAAAGGCTCTTCAGAGTTTTTTTTTTTTTTTTCTTTTTCTTTTTTTGGAGAGATTTTTGCTATAGGGCATGTGCACTCATCAGAAAGACAGAGACAGAGAGATAGAAAGCGAGAAATCACCTCCCAGGGGGGATGGACACGCCACAATCCCTTCTCCTCCATTCTCCTCTTGGGATCTTGGGCATGCATGCACACATGCGTGGCGTGAGTTTAAGCCGCCGGGTTTGGGACGTGAACCGCAGTCAACTACATGGGAGTCCAGCAACATAGCCGTTACGCTAACTGCTGGTCCCTTTTGACTTTTAATTTAGACATTTTTCTTTTCCTCACTGATGTTAAGCCTGTATGATATTCATGCATTCTAAGAATATAAAATTAATGAAAATAGTTAAATGGATTTTAAATATGTAGAATTTTTTTTTTAAAGAAGTACTATTTTGGCTTAAGTGATTAACTGTCTTGGTAAAAAATAGTTGCCTATTATAATCCAGATCTTTTTGGAAGAAATGCTCAGTTTTAATTATGCTTCTTGAAGCTACTTTATTCATTCAAACATTTTTTTTTTTTTTGTATCTTTCAAGGGAGAATGTAAGTTCAACTCCTAGTGAAGCTTCCTCTGATCAGTCCAGTAAGAACTGATCACTCTTTTTTCTGGGTTCCCATGGAATCAGTGTTTTTGCAAACTGCAGGCTGAAAATTATTAGTGAGTCATGAAACCAATCAGGTCACTCCCAGAAAGTGAAACAGGAAATGTCAGATTGCATCACATATTGTGATGGTGACAATTACTTTGTGAAATGTTTACTTCACTTTGTGCATGTGTGTGTGTGTGAGTGTGTGTGTGTGTGTGTGTGTGTGTAAGGAATGCAACATAAAATGTGAAAAGTTGAAAACACAGGTTTGGGGGACCAGCGGCGTAATGGTTATGTTGCTAGATTTCCATGTTGTCAACTGTGGTTGAAGTTCTGAACCCAGTGGCTTAAAAAGCATGTGGGGTGTGTGTGCACGCACGCCCAAAATCCGGAGAGGAAAATGATGATGAAGGGATTGCAGTGTGGCCATTCACCCAGGGGATGATTTCTTGCTTTCTGGCTCTCCAGCAAGTTCATGCATCCTATAGCAAAAACTCTATTAGAAAGAAAGAGAGAGAGAGAAGAAAGGAAAGAGAAAAAAAGAAAAGAAAATCAAAGGAAGGAAGGAAGGAAGGAAGGAAGGAAGGAAGGAAGGAAGGAAGGGAACACAGGTTGGAAGGATTGTAATGTAAAACACATACCTTAATGTGTAATGATCAGCCGTATGGCCATGTAATGCTCTGGGGCTTGGAACTGTCTTTATCTTTATGTCCTCCTTGCCTAATATGCTACCTGGTGGGTACTCAGGAGATGTTGACTGGAATTGGTATGAAGATTTGAGAAGAAACTGGAAGAATGAAAAGTAGGTAGGTTAGGGAGGAAATGAATTAAGCATAAACATGTTTAGTTTTCCTTTACCTTGACTGTTAGTATTGATTTTTTTTTTTCAGTCTAGTATTATAGCAACCAAGAACCTGTGTTTGGTATCTGTGCCGTGGGGTTGTCTTCAGTCACCTTCGATGTCCTGTGATGTGGTATAAATAATACTTCCTGCTAATGCTGCAGCTGTCACTCAAGGATCTTAACTTGCTTTATGAGCAGGAGCTGGTGATGAGTGCCTGGCTCCACTTGGCAGGTGCCAGAGTTAAGAACCAGTGACTGGCTGAAATCTCTGGGCTCCCGGATGACGGCTCCCTCTTTCTGCTCTCCCACACTCTCTTCTCCCCACTCTTTTTTCTATGGAGGGAGGAGAGCTTCACCCTGCCACTTTTGTGAGCTTGTTAACTGATAAACAGAATTTGCAAAGATTCCAGTGAGCTAGAAGTTTCACTCTTTCTTTGTGGGTGGCTCTGGTGTATGTAGGGGGAAGGAACATGGTAATAATGGCTTCCAGGATTGACAAAGTACTGGGAAGGAACTGATTAGAGATCAGCTTTGTGTCATCAAAGGAAATTAGAGACCTCTCTGGTTAGTAGCTCTTTAAGATTTGTTGGGAACAGCAGGTGGCACCGTGGATAAGGAGCTGGACTCCCACATGGGGGACGGTGGTTTGATCCCCACACCCAGATGTTTGAAAATCACGTGGATGCATGTGCATATGTGACCAAAATTCTGGGAAGAGAATAGAGAAGGGATTGCAGCATGGCCATGCTCCCTGGGGGCAGTGGAGGGTGGGTGGGGTGGTGGTCGTCGTGTATCTCTCTGTCTCTTTCCAGCAAGCGCATGCACTCTATGGCAAAAACTTTAAAAAAAAAAAATGCCTGACAGAGAAGGGCTATTTGACCTGCAGGCCCTATTCTGTGGGCCATTTGGATTGCGTGCATGTGCTCTTGTCCATAGCAACTTTATTCCTTGCTTCTGGCTCCAGATTCCTTTGGGTTTTTTGGTCCAAATCTGCCACCAGGACCTAACATGTCTCCCACTCACTCTCCCCACACTTTATTTTCTTCTCTTTTTGCAGTCCCACTGCCACTCTGCATTACTCTCCTTCCTTATTTCCTGGAAGCTTCTGGGGGGTCATTCGTCTCCCTTTTCAGAGAAGCTGTTAAATGCCCACAGTTGGGCCTGGGAGGCTCCAGGAGGGTGACAGCCAGTCCCGGCTTGGAGTCGGGTTACACCACTTGTGTCTGAGTTCACGCAGCATGTTCCTCTGTCAGGGATTCCGCAAATATCTCCCTGAGGTAAAAAAGGAAAGTGCGCTGCGCTCCAGCACCCAGAGCAGGGAGCCCAGTCCCAAGTCCCGGAGAGCGCTCCAGCGATCGGGGCCATGTCGCCTTAGCCCCGTCCTTCCATCCTGAAGCCTCTGCAGCGGGCTTCCTTCGGGACGCGGTGCAGTCGCACCATGTTCTTGGGGTGAGGGGGCGATCGGCATGCTCCTCCCCATGGGTTGCCCACCATGTCTAATGGATATCGCACTCTGTCCCAGCACCTCAATGACCTGAAGAAGGAGAACTTCAGCCTCAAGCTGCGCATCTACTTCCTGGAGGAGCGTATGCAACAGAAGTATGAGGCCAGCCGGGAGGACGTCTACAAGCGGGTGAGTGCAGGGGAGGTCCCGGCAGGGGCAGGGGCAGGGGCAGGGGAGGGCGACACTTCGCAGTTCCAATCTCTTCCTAGCTGGTGTTGTGCTGGTCGGTGACAGAGGCCCGGCTGTGTCCAGGTGTGCTAATCTAACGCCCGGTGACAGTGGACGCGCGCATTTAACCGCGCTTGTTCGGGTTTGCTGTTACACTTTCCGCCTCCGCAAAGGGTGAGGACTGAATTAAATCAGAGGCTCACAGACTCCTGGTTTGGGACTGCTTACAGTCACTAAGAACCGCTTTAAATGTTAGATTCCGTACCTTGCCCTAGGGATTCTGCTTTAGAAGCGAGAGAGGGGGACCGGGGAGGGAGGGAGCTTGGAAATTTGCATTTTTAAGCAAGTGCCCCAGGCGATTCTGAAGCCCTTAGATTCCAGGCCACACTTTTGCACGAGAGAAGGGCACCTCTAGTTTTGGCTCCTTGCGCTGAGGACGATGCAATAGAGAAAAGGGCAGGGGCTGAGGACATTTCTGTTTTGTTTTTTGTTTGTTTTTGTTTTTGTTTTTGAGAAACCCATGCTTGTTTTTGAAGGTATCTATGCGGACAGCTTTTAGTTTGGGGCGTTTTTTAGTCTGAAGACTAGTTCACCTTAGAATGAAGAGGAGGGTACGGATGGAACAGTGGCAGTCCTCAGTTGGAGTGGGA
>NW_006204105.1:913700-963557 GCF_000334495.1 Tupaia belangeri chinensis
GGCCAGGTCTGCTCCCCTGCAAGGGAGAGCTGTCTTGATCGATGGGTCAGTGATGGGGTGGGGAAGGAAGACAAGAGTAGATTGGCTGAGCTGAGGGTGAGATGAGACAGCACCTTGGTAAGAGGTCTCTGGGCCGCGGGTTATGAGGATTAAGGTGGTCACCACGGTATTGATTTTCTCAGCCCTCTATCAGGGCAAGCAGGATCTGAAGTGGCCTAAAGACCTGGATCTGGTTGCCTCTGACTATCAGAGATGCTAAATCTGCGTATGTTTTCACCAGAGGACTACACAGATGCTATTTTCTGTGTTCCCTGTCCTGTTAAGAAGGCCGAGAAGCAGCAGAGGCTGCTGGATAACATCTTGGAGGATGAATAGCTGCTGTCTGTGATGATTTGGTAAATTCAAACAATGTGGACAGCTAAGTCTGGGGAATTTAGCCTTATTTCCTTTTTCTCCTGAATTTCTGTGTTTTTGCTGAAATTGTTCTGAACTTGGTCCAGACTCACTCACCTTCTGTTATATGGTTATATAGTGAGTGAATCTCACTGGAGCCTCCCGGAGTCAAGGAGGATCATGCCAATGAGGATTTGTAACTGAAAAGAGAAGAGGGGAAGATAAGAAGCAGTGTCACTTGTTCTCTGTAGAGGAAGGAATAATTCCCATTAAGTGTTTCCCATTAAGAGAAAGAAGGGACAACATTGTGGTTAAGGTACTGAGCTTCCACATGGCTGACTGCAGTTCGTTGCATACCTGGTGGCTTGAAAATCATGCTGGATGCGTGTATGTGCACGCCCCAAATTCCAGGAGACGAGTGGAAGAGAAGGGATTGTGGCATGGCCACCCCCAGAGTGATGATTTCTCACTTTCCCTCTTTCTGTCTCTCTCTCTCTCTTTTGCTGGTGAGTGCACATGCCCTATGAGGAAAAAAGAGAGAGAGAGAAAGAGAGAAGGAGCAATTTCTTAGATAATTTCAGGGAAAAGTTTTTGTTTCATGATTTTTGTTTTTAGCTTAAATTGTCTGCTTGAATCATTTGTGCTTGCTCTGTGAGCTGCACTGGCTAGAGACAGTCTTCAGGACACACTTTGGATGGGTGTGAGAGGGTACCATTTCTCTTCTCGAGTGTGATTAATGAGGTTACAGGAGCTGCACAGGGTGTGGGAAGAGTGGACAGCACATTCACATACAGGGGTGACAGCCCTTTCACTAGATTCCAGTATTGCCACAGGTCCCATGCAGAAAGTAGATATGGGCCTGTCCTTACCTAGTCCTAAGTGTGAACAAAGCAGTCAGAAAGTCACTGCATCATATGATTTGAGGAATCTCAAAGTATGATGTCTTTCTCCTTCCTATTTTCACCAAATATTTCTTCAGTCTGCCTGTCACAGTACTCTTCTCATTTGGTTATGAATTGAAAGCACCGAAGGCTTAGGCCAAAATGCTCTTGTTAGTTAAGAAACAGAACATGGAGAGCCATTATCAATCATTAGCATCATAGGTGAAATTCATTTATTACACTGCACAGTGATAAGGGATTGATAAAACTAGGGTAGTCTTGCTCTGATGGAAGGACAAGGGATTAGGAAACCACCACATTAGGGGCCTTGGATGATTGAGGGACCTAGGGAAGTTACTTAACCTCCCTGAGCCGGCTGTTGTAGTACTAGTATTAAGAATAATGTTGCAGGCACTGAGAATTACTGGCTTTATGAATAACTAGCAACCATGAAGGTAAAATAAGAAAACTTCTATTAAAGCACTTTGTGACTTCTACAGCATCATACTTAGATGAGAAGGTAGTAGTTAGATTCCTGCTACTGTTAATCATTATGATATTTGAAAATGATGAACAGGCCTGATAGTATAGTCTCATCCTCACATATTCTCATGGATGTTTCTTATGTTCATCCTTGTTGTTCACATCCTAATTCTGCAAGGTCAGGAAGATAAGTCAACAGCAGTGTTGGTGAAGAGACATCGCATATAACTTGTCCAGCATCACATGATGAGTCAGGTGGCTTAGAGGGGAATCTAAAGCCCTGTTTTGTTTCTAAACTTAGCCCATTTTTTTTTCTCAAGTGTTGAAAGAACATTTATTTAATAAAAATAGTAAAAACATGAAATCAAGGCCAGCAGGTGGCATGGTGGTTAAGGCACTGAACTCACACATTACTGACCACAGTTGAAGCCCTAAACCCGGCAGCTTGAAAATCACTCCAGGCACATAGGTATGCCAAAAATCCCAAGAGAGGAGTAGAAGAGAAGGGATTGTAGTGTGGCCATCCCTCCTTAGAGGTAATTCCTCACTTTGTCTCTCTGTTTCTCTCTGGCCAGCACACATGTCCTATGGCAAAAATCTAAAAATAAGTAAATAAAAAAATGAAACCATACCCAACTGATGAGGATCTGCCATAATTTGAGTACTGTATATATTATTCTGTTTATCAATACCTCTTGTGCTTATGAAACATATGTAGTACAAACCTACGGTGAATAGTAATTATTTACATATTTTTGCTACCGCAGGGTTTTGTTGAGATATTTGTACTTAAGAGTAAAACATTACTTGCTGGCTACAGTGACACAGGGAGGGTACGGCATTCTACAGTGCTGAGGACACATGGAAGGGTCTAGGTCCTCATCGTGAGGTCTCCCTGTACATGCCAGGTTCATGTGAGCTGATGATCCTGGCTGGTCAAGGCTGGGACCAAACCACTGTATGGGGTCCCTGTTGGGGTGCCTCTTTCTCTCCCTTTCTTTTATTGTTAAAGGATAAATTTAAAAATAAAAAGAGTGAAAAATTATTGTCTCAATTAGGACAATCAGGCATTTCACCATGGTAACCTAAAGGAAGGGAAACATGGGAAACTTTAGGGGAAGAGAACTTGAGAGAGGGAGCTATCTTTTTCCAAGTGGCAAGTCCTTCTTCAGATACTTGATTGATTGAATGACTGAAATCTAATACTTAATTGTAAAGGAAGCTACAAAGATTTTTACATGTAAGCAAAGTTGTAAAGAGAGAATTACGTAAAAACTTAGGAAAATCAACTTCAATGCAAGTACAAAAAATGTCTCTCTTCTGAGCTGTTCAAAGAATTGAGACATAATCTTAAGAATCATACTAGCCACTGATTAATAAAAGAGTATTACATTATACATAAAAATTGGTTCACTGAGGTGGGCTACTTTCCTAAATTAAGGTAAACTATCTTTAAATTTCAATTTTTATAAATAATATATATATATATTTTTTGAGGACAGAAGCTGCTGCTTTTTAGCATAGATGTACTGGAACATATACCTCCATGATTAGGTACCACTACTCTTTCTTGGTAGCAAACATTAATTGTTTAGTTTTTTTGGAAGACAACTTTGAGCAGATAAAGCAAGCAAAGGAGAAATCATTGTAGTACCTATGGCTCTCAATTCTGGAACAGGATGAAAAAATGCAGTGAGTGGTCCACAGCTGAGTATGGCCCACTCCTAGGAAGACTGGCTTGTTAGCATTTCTGGACCACAGCTGCTGTGGAAAGTAATTTCTGGGTGGTAACTTGGCTGACTTCCTCATCGTTGCTTACCTAATCCTGAATCTTCTTGTATTAGCCGAGTGTGCCGCCACTAGAAACATGCCCGGCCCTGGAATTTATGAAATCCACTGCTGTGTTGTCAACACCCAATCTCCAAACAGCACACAAAACTACTGTTCACTGTGTTTTGCCCCACAATGACTGCTTACTTGTTCAACATGTGCAAATTTATTATGAAGGTTATTACATTTATTAAAAGTTGCTTTAAAAACTATTTTAAGGATTGGTCCATAGCCTTAAGGTTAAGGGAGGTGGATCTCACATAGCTGATTGCAGTTTGAATCCTGGCTCCACCAGCTTGATAAACATGCTGGGTACATGTGTCCCAAATCCCGACAGAATGAAGAAATGGAGAAGGGAGGGACTGTAGTGTGACCACATTCCATTGGATTGCTTTCTCCTTCTCTCTCTCTGTCTTTCTGTATCTCTCTGGTGAATACATGTGCCCTGTGGCAATTAATTAAAAAAATAAAAAGATTTAAGGTCCTATTCTAAGAATGGAGTTTAAAATCTGACAGCGCCAGATCCAATTACAAAAGGGTCAGGAAAAACAATGTTTTTATCCTGGACTAGGTAATGTTTAAATATGATAGAACTGATGTTGGAAGGTTAAAGTGGATTTTCCATTGTTTTATGCCTAACTTCTTTCTTTCTTTCTTTCTTTCTTTCTTTCTTTCTTTCTTTCTTTCTTTCTTTCTTTCTTTCTTTCTTTCTTTCTTTCTTTTATGCCTAACTTCTTTGAGATTGAAACTTATTTGGTTTTCTCATCTTTGAGACTGAATGATTCTTTTTCTGAGCAAGCTTTGAGGTGTATAAGTAGCATACGTCAATACCGGTGGGAAACAGCCTACTCATTTTACTTGCCTACCAAATTGTCATGGTTTCTGTTATCTTGTAGAAAGCAATGAAACACATGGACCTGGGATGGAATCTTAGTTCTACAACTTACTGCCTGTGTTAACTTGGGCAAATACTATAATTTATCTGAGTGAAGAGGGTATAATAATGCCTACCTTAAGGGCTTAGGGGGAGAGTAAATGAACCAAGTAATTGAACTCAGCACAATGCTACATATTGCATATTGAGTTGCTGGGAAAGTCATGACACTATGCTATTTTTGCATAGAAAAAATACATCATGACTTTCCCAACAACCTAGTAGTAAGCCCTCAATAAATATCCACCATTGTTGTGACAAATTGAGAGATGACAAAATTATCTAGGTAAGTTCAATTACTAGCTACGTTTTCTCTGAATCATTTTTATTCCAAATTAGTTTTTTTTCCTTTATTAGTATATTTGGGATAATTCGTTCTGTTTATCTCAATTCTTCATTTTAGTTTGCCCATATATAATTATCATAACATAATCAAAGTGTCCCTATTGCACAATTTTTTTTGGAGAGTTTTTTGCTATAGGGCACGTGTGCTCACCAGAAAGACAGAGAGAGACAGAGAGACAGAAAGCGAGAAATCACCCCCTGGGGGGATAGCCACACCACAATCCCTTCTCCTCCATTCTCCTCCTGGGATCTTGGGCACACACAAACACATGCCTGGCGTGAGTTTAAGCCACCGGGTATGGGACTCGAACCACGATCAACCACATGGGAGTCCAACGACATAGCTATTACACCAACTGCTGGTCCTCCATTGCACAAATTTACCTTGGCATCCTCACACACAAATTTTCTTTCAAAGATAATAAATAATTAAGACTGGATTTGTTAAATTTCTTTTTGGTTCACTGATGGATTTTCTTGGTTCTAGCCCATTATTTTTAAGGCTTTGGGCCACATGATAAGTAACAGTATATATGCAGACTTGCTATATTAAGCATCCAAATGAAGTTCAGGAGCTCCATAAGGCTATTGGGTTCAGGAACCTTGACTTGAACCCATGGAAGGTTATCAGAGAATGATGATCATCTTGGAGGATTATCAAATATAGGGACATGTGTTTTAGACTCAGTGAGGAAACCTGAATTCTTAATCTGCCTTTTTGTCTGGCTACATGACCTTGGCCAAGTCACTTGACTTCTGTGAACCTTAGTTTCCTTAATTGGAGGCATGAATTTTTGTCCTATCTCCTCCCCATATGTAAACCCTTTTTATGGTATTAGATGTCAATAGAAAGGATTGTACTCTCTACATATTTAGAGACATATAGTAGAGAGTATGTACCTTATGTACTTTCTCAGATGAACTAAAATGACTGTGCAGTTATCAGAGCTAATAATGTTTTTTTTCCTTAAATTTCAGAGTTGACTGTTTTCTTTTTACAGTCGGATGCCTTGTTTAATTAGTTGCAAGCCATTTTTTTCTATGTTTTACTTACATGAAGTTTAAGAAATTTCTATAGTAGGGAAGGAAGGGACATAAATAAAAAGAGAAAAGATTACATTGGCTCAACTATTTTTTTTTAAAGGGTTTTGCGTGTGCCTGCTGGAGAGAGACAGACAGGGAAAGGGAGAGGTCATTTCCCTGGGGGGATGGCTATGCCATGATCCCTTCTCCTCCAATTTCCTCTTGGGATTTTGGCACACATGCTCATGCGCCTGGTGTGAATTTCAAGCCAGTGAGTCCAGTACTTGAACCACAGTCAGCCATGTGGGAGTCCATCACCTTAACCACTACCCACCTACTGACCACTCTTGCCCAACTATTTTTAAAGTCTTTTATTTTCTTTTAGAATTATTTATTTAATTGAAATTGTTATAATTATTTATTGTTTAATTTGACCAAAGAGAGACAGACAGACAGACAGAGAGAAAGAATAAGAAAGTGAGAAAGCAAGTTGCCAGATCCAGGATTAAAACCACGGTCAGCCATGTGGGTGTCCAGCACCTAACCACCAACCTACTGGCTGGCCTGCACTATTTTTAAATAGTTCTCTGGAAGTCTAGTGTGAACATGTTTCCTGTGTGTCTGTGTCTGGGTACACTGTGTGCACACTCCTCATTCTCAGCTTTCTGAGGTCTGCAAAGACACACTAAGGCATTTTTCCTTCTTTTTGGGATGGAAGTTGGGAGAAAGTAAGGGTACTCCATTCCTTAGAAATGTGTAATGAGTGTATGTCTTAGTATAAAATTTTTGAATTTCACATCCATTAGGATGGCAATTATAAATTAAGAAAAAAACAAAACCAGAAAATAGCAAGTATTGGTGAGGCTGCAGAGAAATTTGAACCCTTGGGCATTGCTGAAGGAAATGTACAAGGATACAGTCACTGTAGAAAACAATATGGCAGTTCTGGGACCAGCAGTTGGCGTAATGGCTATGTCCCTGGACTCCCATGTGGTCCAGATGGTATGAGTCCCAGACCTGGTGGCTTAAACTCATGCTGGGCGTGTGTGCATGCGTGCCCAAGATCCCGAGAGGAGAATGGAGGAGAAGGGATTGCAGTGTGACCATCCCCCCAGGGGGTGACTTCTTGCTTTCTGTCTTTCTGTCTCTCTCTGTCTTTCTGGTGAGCACACGTACTCTATAGCAAAAACCTCTCCAAAAAAAAAAAAAAAAGAAAGAAAGAAAGAAAGAAAGAAAAGAAAAAGAAAAAAGAAAAAAAAAAAAAGAAAAGAAAAGAAAAAGAAAACAATATGGCAGTTCCTCACAAAAATTAGCAGAATTATCATGTAATCTAGCAATTCCACTTTCGGTATATACCTAAAAGAAGTAAAAATAGGGATATAAACAGACATCTGTACACATATATTCAAAGAAACAGTATTCACAGCCCAATAGGTAGAAGCAACCCAGTGTCCATAGACAGATAAATAGGTTAAAAAAAAAAACCCAAAATGTGGAATATTCATACAAAGGAATATTATTTAGCCTTAAAGAAAGAAGGGAATTCTGACACGTCTCTAAGGTACAGAATAGTCACCCCAGTGAAGACAGAAAGTAGAATGGAGACCACCAATGGAGGTTGGAGGGAGGAGTGAATGGGGAATTCAGTGTTTAATAGTCAGCTGGAAAAAAAATTCTGGAGATGAGTGATGGTAATAGTTGTACAAGATCATGAATATATACAACGCCACAGAACAATATACTTTAAAATGGTTAAAATAGCAAAATGTTATGTATTTTACCACAATAAAGTAAATTTTCAAAAAAGCAACTGTTTTATAACTATTTCATAACCTTAAAAACATAGTGAAACCCTTGACTCACACCAACTTTTTAAAATGCTTTTGTTTAATAAAACTTCTTTCATTTTCAAAGAACTTTTCATTAGAATTTATAATACTTGCCTTGAGAAGAAGAGCTTTTATTCCTTTGAATACTAAGAATTTTTTTCTAATCAGTGGGAAACAAATACCAAACTAAATTCTGGAGCCTAATTTAATTCTAATCTATTGGGTTGTCAGGAAAGTCATGATGCATTTTTGCATAGAAAAATGTAGAAAAATATGTCACGAGTTTCCCGATGCCCCAATATTTTCAGTTATCCCTTTAACAGTGTCTATGTAATTTATACTTCTACATGAACTTATTACAAAGTTACTTCTTCCTTTTAGTTATGTATAGTCAGGTTTACTGATTGAAGTGTGTAAACCTATTGCAGTCGAAAGAAAAGATATTCTAGATTCCTGTCTCAAATGTTTCCCTTATTTGCAGTATCACATTGGCCTTTTATTTGCTCATGTTTGCATCATGTATTTCTGTATTAAAATAATATCTATTGATTATCTACTATATGCTAGTCACTTTGCTAGACAATGATGGAGAAAATATCAACAATAAATATAAATGGCATAATAAGGGCTACTGTAAAGATTTGTACAGGTTGTTCTATAGTAGAAAACAGTTAAACCCACCAGGAAAGTCCTTGCCGAGTGTGTGATGTTTTAATGGAATATTGAAAGATAATAACAAAGAAGAGGGAAGACATTTTAGACAGAAGAAACAGACACAAAGATAGGCAAAGATACAAATGCATGAAAACAGCGTATGTACTTGACACCCTTCCACTTGTTCAGTGTGGCTAGAACATGTGATGTGGAGGCAATGAATGGTAAGCAGGGAACCCATCTTGGAGAATTTGGGATTTATCCATGTATTTATTGAGAAACATTAATTGGGTACCTACTATATTTCTGAATATTAGGCTGGGAGTTGGGACTTCAAAGATGAGTAAAACACAGGTGCTAGAGTCTGGTAATAAGCAGTAATAGAGATGTGGGCAAAATTTAGGGCAGTCAGATGTGGCATCTCTATCCCAAGTGAATGGAATAGATGGAAAGAAGACCTACAAAGGATCCTGTAAGGTTGTGGGTGACCCCTGAACTTTGTCTTCAAAGGAAAATAAGCACTAGAGAACCAATGGATGTTGAGAGAGTGGAGAGAGAGGATTTTTGTTATAAGCCGAAACCCAGAGGCAAGAAACTGCAGGGTGTGTGCACAGAATTTTAAGTGGTTTTGTGTTGCTGAATTTAAGTATTAGGTAGAGAATGAGGCTGAAGGGTATGCAGGGCACAGTGCTTTGTGCCTTTAAAGTGTAGACCTTTTCCTGAAGATGATCCTAGATTCCTCTGGGAGCGAGCACAGATTGATTCAAGGGAGATTAGGCAGAAGTCAGGAGAACAAACAGGCTAAACAAAAGATGAACACCTAAATAAGGGTTGTGACAAAAGGAAGAGAGGAAAGGTAACTGATCTTTGACCTATTTAAGAGGTAAAATAAATATAGAATGTGGTGATTAAATGGAACAAGAGGGATCAGCAGTTAGCGTAATGGCTATGTCGCTGGACTCCCATCTAGTCGACTGCGGTTCGAGTCCCGGAAATGGTGGCTTAAATTCACGCCGGGCGCATGTGCCTGCATGCCCAAGATCCCGAGAGGAGAATGGAGGAGAAGGGATTGTGACGTGGCCATCCCCCCTGGGGGGTGATTTCTCGCTTTCTGTCTCTATGTCTCTCTCTCTCTCTGTCTGGCGAGCGCACGCGCCCTATAGTGAAAAACCTCTCAAAAAAAAAATAAATAAAAATAAATGGAACAAGAGAATTGAGGGAAAGGAATCAGTAAGACTGCCAGCTTCCTAGCTAAGGCAAATGACTTTTTATGGGCTCCTTTTTGTGTTTTAAATGAGTAGGTTGAGGCCAGCAGATGATGTAGCAGTTACATCTCTGGACTTCCACATGACCGACTAAGGTTCAAGCCCTGGCCCCAGTGGCCTGAAAATCATACCAGGCATATGTGTGTGCATGCCCAAGATCCCAGGAGAATAGAGGAGAAGGGATTGTGGCATGGCCACCCCCCTGGGGGGGGGGGAATTCTCACTTCCCCTCTCACTGTCTCTGTCTCTGTCTCTCTGGAGAGTGCATGTGCCCTAAGGCAAATATCTCTTAATAAATAAATAAATAAATAAATACATAAGTAAATGAGTGAGTGGGCTTGACTACACTTAATAGCAACATTCTTCCCAGCTCCCAGCTCTGAAATTCTATGACACTAGGCAGCATCTTTGGGAGTTCTCACTCTAGCTTAGGTAGTTGCCTTCCCTTCTCAATTACTCAGCTTCTCTGATGGCTTCTCAGGATAAAAAGAGCCAGAAGAGCTGCGATGGCTTTAAGACTGCCAGCCAGTGTCAGGGAATCTAGTGCTGTTACCAGGTAGCTGGAGTTATAATTAGCTCAGTTACTAGGGAAAAGCTGAGATTCTGTGAGCATGGACTGCCAGGAACAGCTTTTCCCTACTGGGTGAATTTACTTGTTTGGAAGAGCAAAGTGGGTATGAGTAGGGTACTTTTGGAGAATTGAATTTTTGCTAAGAGTATAGAATATGTCCAAAGCAGAAAATGAATTTCTATTGGGACTAATCAATATCTTGTCTGAGGCAGGAGGAATAGGGTAAAATTCTACTTTGATTTATGTTTTGATAGCTGGAAAGAGACTTACTTTACCTGAAGGGAGGTAAGTAAGAGTATATTGGGTCATTGGAAAACTCATGACCTATTTTTCTGTTTTTCTATGCAAAAATGCTTCATGACTTTTCCAATGACCCTATAGGATCACTGTTTAGAGCTACAGAGTTTCTTGAAGATACTTTATTAATTCCTTAACTTTTAAAGAAAACTACATTTAAAAAAATAATCTTAGACTCATAGCAAAGTTACAAAAGTATTGGGTTATTGGAAAACTCGTGATGCATTTTTGCATAGAAAAACAGAAAAATAGGTCATGACTTATCCGACAACTCAATAGTATGGAGCCTTCTTCTATGCCATTCACTCAGCTTCCTCAAATGAATAAATCTTTCATTTTTCATTTTCAAGATGTGACTGATGTCCAGAATAATGCCATAATATGCCTAAGGTCACATGCGAATTAGTAGCCAAGCTGAAACTAGAATCCAGGAGGCCTAACTGCCTGCTTTACAATAACCTCTTTGGTCTTCAACAAAATTTCAAGAAATTTATGTGCTGGCCAGAAGTCAGGTCTTCTTCCCCTTGCATTACTGGGCTAAAATAGAACATACACATGATTTTTCACCTTGTACTTGCTGCAAAAGGAAAATATTTAGTTCCTCAGTCTATATATCTCCATTTAGGAGTTTCATCATATGTTTTCAGAAGCCACTGTGAACATTTCTTTTTCCTTTCCATCTGTTTCCTGCTCTTGCCTTTGCCATCCTGGCTAAGCAAGTTCCACTGTGCAGAGAAATGAGGTTCTATTACATGGAGAAGGCGCGGGGGTTGGAGGAGTGCTGGTGCAGTCTGGAAAGGGGCCCTCCCTATCATATTAAATAGCAGCTAATCCACCCACACACTGAAAGGCAGTGCTCTGACTTGGTACATACCGTTCTGTGGAAAGCTAAGTAATAGTTAGGTGGCTTTTTGCCAGGCAACTTTAGAAATGACTTGCAATCACACTGGCCAGTTACCATTCCTGTTATTTGGAAAGTTGGCTTGACGAGATTGGGAATGAATGAAAGATACAGGCTGCCTGTGTAATGCCAGATTTTCTTCTCCCAACCTCACCTAAGTCCTGCTGCCCTGAAGACTGGAAGTCACTTCTTTGTGCACACTGGGACTTAGAAGCCCAGAGAGAGGTGTGGGGGGAGGAAACCTCCTCTGAGGCCTTTAAGTAAGTGTGAAGGCCCTGACCTGGAGCTGCAGAAGGAGAATCTAAGTACTGGTGAGGGCCTGGAGTGAGCTTGTCCTTCCAGTTCTCTTTTGCTTCATAAATCTCAGATTTTTTCTCTGAAGACACAGAGGTAGCTGCCTCTTTCAGAAATACCTCATGGCCTCCCTATCCAGATTCTTTCCAGTCAAGCCGAGTATCTGCTCAGTACAAATATAAACCTAGTCTTGCCCATCAAGCCCAAGACAGTTGATGACAACAAGGTATTCATGTTGTCTCACTCTCCCAAATCAAGAACTGCTGAATCCAGAGTTGGAACCCAGCATCTTCTCTGCACAGAAATCAAATGAAGGTAGTGAACCTCTGGGTAGATCAGGGATCTGGTAGAACCAAAAGACTACATCCCTTAGAGGTGGGGAGCATTGTCCATCCTAAGGCTTATTCTTCTTCTTTGACCCACTACAGTCTGTGGGTCTATAGTCACATAGTGAATTAGTAGCCAAGCTGAAACTAGAATCCAGGAGGCCTAACTGCCTGCTTACAATAAGGTCCAGCTTGCTACCCAACCATTTAGGGCTTCAGGGGACCCAGAGCAAGAATAGTCATAACCAGTCCCTGCCATCTTCTATTGGGTCCTCTGAAAAACCAGGACACATTTTTACATAGAAAAACATAGACAAATACGTCATGACTTTTCTGGCCACCCAATATAAAGCTGGAGGTGAGAAAAGAGGGCTTCTTTCAACTGTGGGAAAGTTTGGTTCTATAGGGACCACGTAACAGGACTTGTAGGAATTAGAGAATAAAGATATCAATTCGGAGTAGAATTCCACTTTGGGCTTTGTGAGTTGACTCTCTACTGCTAGCTTCCTAATTTCTCTCTCCTTTCTCTCCTCTCCTTTCCTCTACCTCTTCAAGGGTCCAGGGTCTTTAACCAATGCCTAAAGGTTTGTATAAGATGGAGGAATATAAGTGGTGGTCCCGAGGAAAATAGCCTGAGGACTCATTCTCTGTCATTTGCAGCTATTTCTCTCCAGAAGAGGTTTCTAGACCAAGGTCTTTACCTCCTTTCTGGTCTTATTAGTCTCCTCACTGTTAGGTTTTTTCTGTCCTTATTTATCCCATATCTTTTCTCCTTTGTTCCCAAATTCGTTCACATATGTGGAAAGTAAATACTAAATGCCTCCCATTTAAATATTGTGGTACAAGAAATTCATTTAGTATTATTGTATGTGAGGCACTGTGTTATGTGTTTTACACATATTTAACCTCAACTACATGATAGCCTTATGAGTTTTTTTCCATAGGACCAAATTTGCCATTAATAGCCTCAGAGAGTGTACCTAGTATCCTAGCAGCTACATGGCCTAATTCTACAGTTAATAAGCAAGGCCCCTGGCACATTCAGAACTTAAAGTTAGTTACCCTTTCAAATGCAAATGATGTTTTTCAGTGAATAACTCTACATTGTGTTAGGTCTAACAGAAGAGAAAGAGTGAGTTCTGGTAAAACGATATCTATTTTGATAGTGGCTTTTGCCAAGATTGGGACAGGAAGAAATGGAACTGTCTGGTTGATGTGTGTAGAGTGAAAGGTGTCATCGACCTCATTTTTGTTGGTAAAACAGGTGCAAATTGCCAAGCAGGATGTAATAGGACCTTGTTTATCCTTCTTCTCATACCCTACCCTGTCAGACTTGTACTTGGTCTATTTTGGAACTGCAGAAATTCAGAGGAAATAGGAAATTAATCAAACAAAACTACATATTAGAAAGTGAGCTTATGATAAAAGGTCAATGAAATTTGGATGTTTTTCACTTTGGGGTATAACAAATTGAGAGGTGACCTAATTGTGGATGAAGTAGTATATGAAGTCTCAGTATGTGAAAAGAGGGAATTAGATAGTCTCCATCCCTACTGAGGATAAGAATAGTTTGATCCTAGCTTAAGCCTAAACGTTAGGGTTTAGTCATTTAAAACAGTGCACTGAGCCCCTACTATGTTCCAGTTTCTGTCAGAGGTGGTTGCAGTACATGTCAATGAACAAAACAGACAAGCATTCCAAACAGACAAGCATTCCCGCCCTGTGGAACTTATATTCTATCATGGGAAGACGGACAATGAACAGTAAATATAAAAAGGAAAGCATGTAGGATGTTGGAAGGTGAAAGATCTCTTACAGAGGTGGGAAGTAGAGCAAAGTAAGGGTGGGTCAAAAGGTATAAGAGTGGCTCAGTCCCTGCCTCTGGTCAGTGCTCTGCAACCTCCCACTCCTCACCCAGTCAGTCGCCTCCCCAATCACAGTAGAAGAAATCACCATTCCAGTTATCCATCATGGCTCTGGCATGTATCAAAGTGAGCTTTGCTGGGGACAATGTCCCCCAAACCATGTTCCCCTCCATTGTTGGGCAACCCTGGCACCAGGATGTGAAGGTGAGCATGAGGCAGAAAGATTCATCTGTGGGAGCTGGGCCCAGAGCAAGAGCAGCATTTTGACCCTGAAATACCCCATTGAGCATGGCATTGTCACCAACTGGGACGACATGGAGGTCATCAACTGGGATGATATGGAGAAGATCTGGCATCATACCTTTTGTAATGAGTTGTGTGTGAATGCCAAGGAGCAACCCATACTGCTGACAGGGAACCTCCTGAAGCCCAGAGCCCACAGAGAGATGACAGATCATGTTGAGACCTTCAGCATCCCGGCCATGTATGTACTATCCAGGGCGTGCTGTCCCTGTATGTCTCTGGTTGCACCACTGGTATTGTCAAGGACTCTGGTTATCCACACAGTGCCCATATATGAGGGCTATGCTCTCCTGCATGCCATCTTGCATCTGGATCTGGTGGCCAGGACCTGATGGACCTCCTCAAAAAGCTCCTCACTGAGAGCATCTACAGCTTCACTACCACCGTGGAATAAGAAGTCTTGTACTACATTATGGGGAAGCTGTGCCATGTCATCCTGGACTTCAAGCAGGAGATTGCTAGCACTGCATCTTTCACCTCCCTGGAGATCTGTGAGCTGCCCAATGGCCAGATGACAACCAGCAGTTACAGTGTCCGGAGTCACTGTTCCAGTCATCCTTCTTGGGTATGGAGTCCTGTGGCATCCACCAGATCTCCTATGACCCCATCATGAAATGTGACTTGGATAGCTCCAAGGACTAGTACAACAACACTGCTTTCCAGGGGCACTACCACATATGCTGATATCATGGTCAGTATGCAGATCTTTGCCCTGGCGTCCAGCACCATGAAGATCAAGATCATCACCCTCACCACTAGAGCACAAGTACTTAGTGTGGATCAATGACTCCATCCTAACCTCTCTATCCACCTTCCAGCAGATGTGGATCAGCAAGCAGGAGTATGCCCTGGGCCCCTCCCACGTCTGCCGCAAATTCTTCTAAACAGACTGTGCATACCATTTGCTGCATGAGTTGATTCAGAAGTACAAGTTGGCCCAGGCAAATGTATGCATGCCGTGCTAGCCTTACAAAACTGGAATAAGCCTTTGAAAATAAATTTGTCCTTGAAGCTTGTATCTGATATCAGCTCTAGATAGTAGAACTCGTTGCTAATCTTGACCTTGTATTCAAGTTAACTGTTCTCTTGGTATAGACAGGGTCTATGGCTTGCTTAACTCTGGTTTAATGCCCTGTATGTATCTTTGCTTTAAAGTTAGTTTGTGTGATTTGATCCTCTGATGGCTGAGATGTGGACATGCTTGTAGAAGAGAAGTCCAGGCATGTTGAGTCTGTGTGCCTACCAGCCTCTTAATCTGTGTGGGGAATTAATGTCCCAGAGCTGCCTATTCCAAAATTTCCTTAGAGGCTGGTGGGAGTTGCTGAGTCAGTTGTCATTTCTGTCTCACTGGTTTTAATGAAGCTGGAGAAGCTGGGCCTTAGGATCCAGTTTCCTTTCTTACTCCAAACTATCCAAAACACAGTGGGCTATTACTTGCCTTGAGTTGGAAACTGTTTCCATTTATACCTCTAAATTTATTCATCTTTTTATTTCTATGAAGTTTTTATACTCAATTAGTAATTCTTTAGGAGATGACAACAAATTTTGGGTTTCTACTGTTACGTGGGGACATTAGACCCCAGCAACAGGTTGTTCTGTAAGGAAAATAAAGTGCTACAGTAAACTTATAAAAGTCTAAGAGTAGAGAGCACTTTTCAGTATTAAAGAGTGGTTAGGGTTTGCCCTATTTAATAGAAAGTGATTAAACACACACATACACACACACACACCCACACACACACACACACATACACACACACTGTTATCTCATGGTGTATAGGGTTAAGAATCCCAGTGCAGCTTGGCTGAATTCTTTTCTTAGGGTCTCACTAGGGTATATACAAGGTATTGGCCTGGCTACCTTCTCATATAAAGGCTCAACCAGAGAAGGATCTGACTTTGAGCTCACTCAGGTTGTCAGATAAATTTCTTTGTAGTAGTTATACTGAGAATGTTGACTTCTTGCTAGACATTGGCTAGAGTTTCCCAAAGCCACCCATTGTTCCTTGCCTTGTGGGCTGTGCCCACATGACTGCTTACTTCAAGTGAGCAGAGAGGCTCTGGAGCAATTTGTTAGCCTTACAGAGTCTAACATTTAATGGAATCACAGGAGTGACATCCTGTCACCTGTGCCGTGTTCTGCTGGTTAAAAGCAAGTTAGAAGCAAGCCATGGGCCCTACCTACGCCCTAAGGTATTATACAAGGGCATGAACACCAGGAGGCAAGGATCATGGGGGACCACATTGCAGTCTGTCTACAACACTATCTTCTGCTTTTTATTTTGCAAAGATGGGATGGAAAAGAGAAGTAAATAAAATGAGAACAAGTGGTAGAAGATTTGTTCCCGGATTTACCTCACAGCATTTGTAGTTCTCCAAGCTGACCCGAGGCAATGAAAATATCCCAGATTGGTGTTTCCTTGCTGATTTCATTGCCTACACTTTGGCTGTTGGCATTGCCACTTGCTTTTTCATTTTTGCTTTTCTTTCCTATTATTGTTCAAATAACTTTATTAAGTATACAGTTTGAGGGGTTTTAGCAAGTGTATACCCCCATGTAATAACTATGACAAAAATCACGGTATAGAATATTTTTATCACCCAAAAGATGTTGCCATATGTTACATTGGTGCTAATCCTGTCACGCCTCTGGCTGCAGGAAACCTTTCATCCACTTTCTGTTTGTTGACTAGTTTTTTTTTCTATTCTAGAATTTCATATAAATAGAATCACACAATATAGATTATGATATCTGGCTTCTTTCATTTTGCATAGTGATTGAGGTTAATTCATATTGTTTGGGTTAGCAGTAAGTTTATTTTTATTGCTGAGTAGTGTTTCATTGTAGGAATGTAAAATAATTTGTTTATCCATTTATTTATGAACATGTGGGTGCTCAACACTTGACAATTATAGATAAATGTGAGTATTCATATAGGAGTCTTTGTTTCATATATTTTGGATTAATATTCATATGAATATTCATATATAAGTCTTTTTTGATATATCTTGGATTAAATACCCAGTAGTGGAACTATTAGAACACATAATAAGTGCATATTTTAATTTACAAAATATTGCTAAACTAGTTTCCAAAGTGGCTATACCACAGAAAATGATTTTCAGGGTTGGCCTGTAGTAAAATTATTAGATTCTGTTCTGAGGAAGCTATATCCCATATAATTGACAGTGTTCAAGTCCTAGCCCCAGTGGCTTGAAAAACATGTTGAACAGATCAGTAGATGATGTAATTGTTATGTTGCTGGACTCCCATGTAGTTGACAGTGGTTTGTAGTTTGAGTGCTGGACCCAGTGGCTTAAAAAATCTCAGGCCAGGCATGTGTGCATACATGTCCAAAATCCTAAAAGGTGAATGGAAGAGAAGGGATTGTGGCGTGGCCATCCTCCCGGGAGGTGATTTCTTATTTTCTGTTTCTGTCTCTCTGGCGAATGCATGCAACCTAGCAACCTATAGCAAAAAGAAAGAAAGAAAGAAAAGAAAAGAAAAGAAAAGAAAAGAAGAAAAACATGCTGGACATGCATAACTGTGCCCAGAATCCTGATGGGATCAAGAGCTGGAGGAAAAAGAGATTGGACATGACCAGGCTCCACTGGGGGTTGCTTTCTGTCTTACTTTCTATCTCTATCTCTATTTCTATATCTCCCTCCTCTATCTTTCTTGTATATCCACATGAACCCTCTGGCATAAAAGGAAAATAAATGAAAATTACTTTTAAACGGTGACTTGAAGGAGATAAGGAAGTTAGGCAAACAGATAATGGGAATAAGAAGATTCCAGGCAGTGAAACAGCAGGGAAGCTGTTCTGGCTGAAGCATCAGGAGAAAGAGCAAGAATGCTGGGATATGAGGCCCCAGAGGTGATGGGGCTAGTGCAGATCGGGTAGGCCTTGGCAGACCATTTTAAAGACTTCACCTTTTACTGTGTGACACAGGAAGCCACCAAAAGATTTTAGGCAGGGGGAGTGATTTAACAAATGACAGTCCTATGTGACATTTGAAAAGGTAAATCTAGTTGTGGTATTGCAGGAAGTCCATAGAAGAGCAAGAGTGGAAGTCAGGAAGATTATGCAGAAGCCAGTGTTGTAATCCACATAAGGGATGATGCAGCAGTAACTGAATTGGGAGAAATGGCAAAGGTAGCAAAGCCAGTAGGATTTACGGATTAGTTGGATGTGGAGTGTGAGAGGAAGGAAGGACTCAAGGGAGACTGTGGTTTTTGGTCTAAGCAACTGGAAGGATGAAGTTGCCATAACTGATAAAGGGAAGGCTATGGATGAAGCAGGTTTGAGAGTAGAGAGTGGGAGTTTGGTTTTAGATATTTTGTGCTTGAGATGTTTGTTAGACATTTCTTGTGGCACTATCAAGTAAGAAGTTGAGTATGTAAGTCTAAAGTTCTGGGAAAAGGGTTGGTTTGGAGATATAAATTTGGGAGCCATCACTTTATTGATGATATTTAAAGCCATGAAACTACATAAGATCATGAAGGGAGTTAGACCTGCCAAGGGGGAAGGGAGAGGACCAAAGACTAAATCCGGTGACATTGTCACATTAACAATTTGGAGAAAGAAGGAAGAACCAGAACAGGAGACAGAGACGGTACAAAGCAGTGAAATGGGAGAAAAATCAAGAGACTACAGAGTCCTGGAAGCCAAGTGAGGAACATGTACAAGGAAGAGGGAGGAATTAGCCTTTCAAAATGCTGCTGATAGCTTGAGTAATATGATGACTAAGAACTGACCTTTGGATTTAACATGAATGTCCTTAGTAATTGCAGTTAGAGTAGTTTGGTGGAGTGATAGAGGAAAAACCTGATTGTGGTGTATTTACAAAAAAAAATGAGAGAGAAGGAATTAGAGTTAGTGATTATGAACAATTGAGTTTTGTTTCAAAGGTGTACAAAGAAATGAGTTGGTAACTGGTAAGGGTATGGGGTCTGTAGAGGATTTTTAAAAGGTGGATGAATAATAGTTTATTTATATACTAATAGAATTTTCTAGTACAAATTGAATATTGGTAAGAGAGAAAAGGGGGAACTTTCCGGGTATTGCTTTTAACAGTTGGAGAGAACAGGATTTAGAGCTAAAGTGGAGGTTTGGCTTTAGACAGGAGCATGGGTAATTGGTCTGTGGTCACAAGTGGAAACAGGGTGTGTGAGTGCAGATGCTGGTAAGTGGATAGATATGGTGATAGGAGACTCTCAGAATATTTTTTGTTCTAGTGGTTTCAATATTCTCAGTGAGGTAGGAAGAAAGCTTTACTCGCCTACATGTGTGTTCACACTTATGAGGTGACTTCAACAAGTTTGTGGATAATTGAATTAAGTATGAGTGTAATGGCTAGCCCCATGGTCTAATGGTTAAGGAGCTGGATCCCACATGACAGACTGAGTAGTTTGAGTCTTGGCCCCAGTGGGTTGAAAAACACACTGGTAGCATGTGTGAGCACGCCCCAAATCCCACAGGACAGAGACATGAAGGAGAAGGGATTGAGGTGTGACCACTTTGCATTGGTGGGTGCTTTCTCCCTCTTCTGTTTGTCTCTCTCATGTGAGCACAGGCTCCCTCTGGGAAATAAAAAAAAAAGTATGTGCTTATTTTAGTGCAAAAAACTTTTGAAATCTATGCACAGTTTTTCATAATACACATCTTCCATGTTTTGAAGACCCATTGTATTTCTGCAGTGAGTGACTCTCTCTCACATGTGCTAACTGATGCTGGCACAATCTTGTTCACAACTGGAATGTCTGTACTTTACTCTGCATCTTTAAACCCTATTTATTTTTCAGAGTCCAACTCAAATTCCACCTGCTCAGGTGGGCTTTTCTTCATCACCACTGCCTTAAATCTGTTCTTCGCTCGGCTCTCCCAGCACTCACAGCCCAGATAATGTTATTTGGTGCATATTATTTAACCTCTGGCTGGCAATTATCTTCCCACATATGCATTTTTAAAACTCTCTCTTTCTAGATTATAAACACTTTGAAGCCTGGGTTGATCTCAAACTTCCTCCATAGCCTTCAATATAAACTATAAACATTGTTGAGCCCGTAATACAAACTTAGAAAGTTTGTTGCTTTCTTGCACATTGTTTATGCTGTTGTGTAGATTGCTTGCAAATTCTGTAGAAATTGTAGGTGAGACTCCACTGTACAGAAAAGGTGGACTAGGGGAACCAGCAGTTAGCGTAATGGCTATGTCGCTGGACTCCCACGTAGTTGACCTGGTTCGCGTCCCGGACCCTGTGGCTTAAAACTCACGCCGGGTGCGTGTGCATGCGTGCCCAAGATCCCGGGAGGAGAATGGAGGAGAAGGGATTGCGGCGTGACCATCCCCCCCTGGGGGGTGATTTCTCGCTTTCTGTCTCTATGTCTCTCTCTGTCTGTCTGGTGAGCGCACGAGCCCTATAGCGAAAATCTCTCAAAAAAAAAAAAAAAAAAGAAAAGGTGGACTAGGAGCCACCTTTCTATTTTTTGCTATCTCCTCCCTCCCTGAAAAGCCTGGCTGCTGGCTTTAGAGCATGCCATTCAAATCTCTGTCTCTTCCTGGAACTGAACAGTTTCTCCAAGAGAGAGCTCAGAGGAAGAAGGAAGCAAACAAACTGAGAAGAGAAACAGTAAGAAGAGGAAAATCTTGACAAGGAGAATTATTTTGAATAGCCTCCATTTGTTTGACAAATGTGTAAGCATCTTCTTGGTGTGGACACTATGCTACCAATGGGAACACAGTGGTGAGGAGACTGAGGAGCCCCTGTCCTTATGACACTTGCAGTTTAGTGTCTGAACATAGTTTGACTAGTACTGCTATGCTACTCCTGTTCAACGTAGTGCCTGCTATCAGCCCTCTCAATATTTACTTTACTTATAATTGCCTGAAGTTATTTCTGTAATTTTGATGGCTGATAAATGCCAACCCCCCACAAAACTCTTTAAGGTGCTATTAGACCACAGGGTCAACTGTAATGCAGGTCACAGCATGTCTTCATGTAATGTACTTAAATCAAATATGTCTTTTTCCTAACATCATGTAGAGCAGCACTGGCCAATGGAAATATTATGCAAGGCTCATTTGTAATTTAAAATGTTTTGGTGGCCACATTAAAACATATATAATTAATGTTAATAATATATTTAAAACATTGCTATTGTAACATGAAATCAACACTTGAGATAATTAACGAGATTTTGCATTTTAATCCAGTATGTATTAACTCTTTGAAATCCTTATAGCACATTTTTTATTTGGACTAGTCACAAATCAAGAGTTCAGAAGTCACCTGAGGCTCATGCCTGACATACTGAGTGGCACGGCTGTAGAGTCTGCAGGATAAGTTTTGTCTCGTATCCACCAGAAGTGTAATTTCAGAAGAGTAGCTTTATCATAGGACCTGGCTTCAGGGCACAGTTAGGCTTCCAAAGGAGTGACTGCCAGATGTTAGAACTTAGAAACCAGTTTGTTATATAAACTTCAGTGTAAGAAGAACTCTACTGGACTTTGCAAAACATCAGTGAGTGGCTTTATTCTTTATAGAGAGAAGAACAAAGCTAAGTGTCAGTGTACAACTGAAGACTGTTTGGGGGAATAAGATGTCAGATCCTGCTGGGTGCCACAGATGATTTAAAAAGTTTTGGCCCAGCTGCAATGGTGTGGTGTAGTGCACTGCTGTGTAATCCTGGAAGCCATATGGAAGATCAGGGTTGGGTTCCTGGGTGAACCGCATGAGTGTCCATGATCCTATCTGGCTGGGAAGGCTTGCGGGGAGGAACTTGGTGTAAGGTCATGTTGAGGGTGCCTCTCTCTTTCTCAAAAAAAAAAAAAAAAAAAAATTGAGCAGGCCATATGTTTCTTATGTATCAATTTATGTATAGAAAAGTTAATATAGTTTTTATTCCACACAGCAAGTTGTTATTTAGTTCTCAGTTCTACACTGGCTGCCTAAAGAAAATGCCTGTGTAAGAAGTCAAGGATAGTGAAGGATGGTTCCTGTGAGCTCTTGTTCCTAAATAGCTGACAGAAACAAACCATTCTGAGCATCCTTCAGTGGTGCTGGGTTCCTGTCTCCACACAAGAAGTCCTGGGAGATTGCAGGGCCACCAGCCTCACCCTTGGCTTTTGTAGGGGGCCTGTACTTTGCTAAATTAAGCCCCACCAGGCCTATTTGTGCAGAGAGAAGCTCCAGCCAAGTGAGAGAGATTTGTCTTGCTATGGAATGTACTGGGGAGGGGTAGTGATCACTGAGATCATTGGTATTTATGTGTATATTTTCTCTCTTGCCAACTCAGTTGGGCCAGACCAACAGAGGCTTTTGGGACTCAACCAAGATTTTAACAGGGTGACCATAGGGAATGAATAGCTCATGACACATGACAAGGTTTTGGTTTGAGATTAGTGTGAATACCAGGGCAGTGTGTATCTTGGGACCTTTCTGCTCTGAGTCTAAATAAAATAAGCAAAACACTTCATTTTTCCATTGGTCTTTTATTTTTCCCCCACAACCGACATACATATAGTCTGTCCCACTATCCAGGTCCAAAGACACCTCATTTTTTTTTTGGAGAGGCTTTTGATATAGGGCACATGCGCTCGCCAGAAAGGCAGAGAGAGACAGAGAGACAGAAAGCAAGAAATCATCCCCCAGGAGGGATGGCCACGCTGCAATTCCTTCTCCTCCATTCTCCTCTCAGGCTCTTGGGCACGCACACACATGCTCCCGATGTGAGTTTAAGCCACTGGGTCTAGGACTCGAACTGCGGTTGACTACAGGAGGGTCCAATGACATAGCCATTATGCCATCTGTTAGTCCTAAGAGACACCTCATTTTAACCTATCTTTTCTTGGTTTCCTAAACTCAGTGTTGGCCAGAAATAGCCACTCTCCTTATAATTTATGCATCTTAACTACTTTTGGGAAAACTGGCACTTATTGAACACCTGCCATATGTCAAGTATTTTCATTTACATCTCATTTAATTCTCACAATGTTTCTGAAAGGTACATATTAGCACTATCGGGACCAATAGTATCATGCTGTAGTGGATATGGTGTAAACTCCCACATGGCTGACTGCAGTACAAGTCCGAGACCTGGCAGCTTGAAAATCACTCCAGGTGTGTGTACCTGTGTGCCCAAAATCCCAGGTGAAGAGATGGCAGTATGGCCATCCCCTCGGGGGATGATTTTTCATTTTCCATCTCACTGTCTCTCTCTGGTGAGCGCACATGGCCTCTGTAGAAAATTTTAAAAAAAGATATTAGCACTATTAATAAAAAAAATTAATACCTGAAGGAAGTAAAACTTGGGTGAAAACAATTTACTATAAGAATACATAATATGAACTTTGTGAAACTGTTAAAATGGTTGAATATCTGCATTTTCATACGGTTCAACTTAATAGAATGTGAGAGAGCTGATATTTGAACCCAGGCCAATTTATTTTCTGAACCTATACTTTGTATGTACCATATTACACTAAGTACTAGTTTCTTGGCAGTGCTGTGGTTTCTGATTTATAGCCCTGCTCCCTAAAAGGGATCTGAGTGGAAGAGCAACCCAAAGTATGATGTATCTCAAGTTGGGTCTATGAGTATTTCTTTGGAGGCTGAAGCCAGGAGTTATGCATGGGCCTGCATTGATTTGTGTATCTGTTGCTACTTATATCTGTCACCTGTGTGCATTTCCACATAGTGATCCAATTCTGAGATTTCCTCTGTTTATTACACTCTATTATAATCATCTGTTTGATCACCCCTTAGGCTGTAAATTCCCTGTGATGTGTCTGGCTTGCTCTTTCTCAGACCTATTAAAGTGCCTTGTGCATATGAATAGGTGCTCACTAGATTGTTTGATGAAAACAAAGGAATGCACAGATGCTCTCATCTCACAGGTCAGCTGTCCTGTCTTCTATGCTGCCCTGGCTTCTGCCCAATGGGCACTTTTTGCCTCTGTCTGTTTCTCTCTCTCTCTCCTTCCCTCTCTCTCTCAGATACACATACACACACGTGTACATACACACGAGACCTAGCTGTGTCTGTCCAAACACCTAATCTCTTTAGATGTCATCCACATCTCTAGTGCTTACTCAGAAGTGGATGGCTGTGCTTGTCTAATCAAGATAAACTGGTTAGAAATGGAATGGTATTGCTTTCAGGCCCCTCGTTAGGGACTGATGTAGGTTGGGCTTGTAACAGTGACCTAACAGAGGAGTTTTGCCATTTGGATGTGGATCCTTGAATTGTATAAACTGAAACTTTTCCACTGGGTTTTTCCCATTTCTTTGGAGGACTGAACATTAAAGCAGGCTCTGGTAGGAGAGTGCCCTGGCCTTTCAGAGTCTTCTAGTTACTGAAGCTGAGGACACTCCCCTACTGTCCTTTCCCTGGCAATGAAGGACACTTGTCACATGAGGCAACCTATGTGTCTAATTTGTGGCTTAACTGAACTAGTAAAATATAGCGAACATGGACTACATAAAAAAGCAGGGATTAATTATACATTTGAATCAAGTCTCCACCCCCACATTAGTCTCAAAACTTGATATTTGCATTTGAACACCTTCTGTCTAGGTGTTGAAGAAGAGCAATGCAGGTGGTATTAGCATTCTTGTTGACAAATGGGAGATTGAGGTCAATGGTATAAAAATATAAAACTTTGGAAATTTCTAGTCTAAGATAACAACAACTAGTTAATGACAGGAGCAGGTAACTTGACAGTCTAAGGTCCTATTTTTGCTCCAAAACTTAGTAAATGGGGAGCCAGCAAGTGGCATGGTGGTAGGGTGCTAGACTCCCACATGGTCAACTGCAATTCATGTCCAGACCCAGTAGCTTGAAAATCGCACCAGTTGCGTATGCATGCGTGCCCCAGATTTTAACAGGGGAATGGAGGAGAAGGCATTGAGGAGTGGCCCTTCCCAAAGGGGAGTAAATTCTCACTTTCCCACTCTCTGTCTCTGCTTCTCTCTCTCTCTGAGGAGCACACAACACCCTATGGCAAAAACCTTAAAAAAAAAAAAGACAAAATAGAAAACAACTGAGTGAGTGGAGAGAAACTTCATCTATAAAATAACTTGCTTGGAATTTTACTAAAATGTATTTCTAGGGATTGTGCAAGGACCACCCCTTGTCCCTGGGTAAGGACAGATGAAATCTCTTACGAAAATAGTGCTTTACCATGTTTTTTAGAGCTGTGGTCTTGCCCCAGTGGTATCAGAGAAACCTGGAAAAGAAATTAACTTTACAAAGAAAAGTACTTATGAACTATACTTCTAAGAAGGGATATGATTTTAAAATGAAAGGATTTTAAAGTAAAACCTATTCATTCATGGTTACTCTCATTATAAGTGAATAATTAGGAACTATATGAGGGTTTCCTCACAAGATTTTTTTTTTGAGAGTTTTTTTTCGCTATAGAGTGCATGCGCTCGCCAGACAGACAGAGAGAGACAGAGACAGAAAGCGAGAAATCACCCCCCGGGGGGATGGTCATGCCGCAATCCCTTCTCCTCCATTCTCCTCCCGGGATCTTGGGCATGCATGCACACATGCCCGGCGTGAGTTTTAAGCCACCGGGTCTGGGACGTGAACCGCGGTCGACTACGTGGGAGTCCAGTGACATAGCCATTACACTAACTGCCGGTTTCCTCCTCACAAGATTTTTTGAGACTCTTCCTCTTACTAAACTGTTTCTTTTTAAAATTCCTTTAAAATTGATTTAGCCTGAGATCTGGCTGTATTTTTGTCCCAAATAAAGACTCTTGAGTAAGGCCTGCCCATTTCTGACTTCATCCTACTGTCGTCCAGATTTACAATGCCTATTTCCTTCTCTCGCTGATTCTATCTACCCCAGCTCTTATTACCCTGAGAATTTTTGGACATCAAGGATTGTGATAACAATAAAGTACTTTGGTTTTAGCAACCTTTAATCCCCAATAAATATTTTGGTCAATGAACATATACTAATATGCTGCCCCCTTCTTTCTTTCCTTTTTCCTTTTCTGTCTCTCTTTCTTTCTTTCTCTACTCTTTTTCCCTGGAAGAAAACTATAAGGACTATGAAATAACATAAGACCTGGTGCCCATCATCAAGGAGCTTGCAGATCAGTGCACACATATGGATATAGGAATGTAAAGTTAAATACCAAAACATAAATGTTTAATAACTCAGTTTTTCAAGACAGGTGATAAAGTGTTTATTCCAAAAACTTATACTAAAAGCTACTGATGGCAAAGTACTTTTCTAGGCACTTAAATCTAGAAGGGGAGCCAGATATTTTAAATAACTAATACAAGTCAGAGAGTGAAGTGAGTGCTATACTAGAGATAGATGTTGGATGACCTGGAACCTTGGTTTACTCAGGACAGTCCTGAGTTTTGCTTGTTGCCTTGTATAATTGCAATAGCACTCCTTCTTACTTTCCTAAGACTCTCAATGTGGATGTTAAATTATAGTTATATTAGTTGTAAACAAAATGCGATTGGAGTGAAGGGAAAGAAATGATTAGTTCTGATCAGAGGATTGGGGGAAATTTCCTGGAGGAGAGGAGAGTTTGAATTGAACCTTAATGAAGCAAAGGTTTAGAAGGAAGGCATTACAAACTGAGAGCAGTTGAGTCAACTCCTTGGTAGCACCCAAAGGCACTTATATGATTAATTTCTGTTTTTATTCTTTATTTTTATTGTTTTAAAAGCATATTTTAGTTATTACTGATTAATTTCTTAATCAGTAAATGTCCTTGTGTTTAGAGGAGAGTCGTATTGCCAAAGGCTATAGGGGTGGCTATCTCACCATGAAGTACTATCATTCGACTCTGGTTATTAGAAAAAAAAAATGCTGCTAGATAATTACTGATGTCATCATGAACCTGCATCAGATCAAAAGGGTACAGTTCAAATTGGGTTAAGGTGAGCAGGTGAAAAGGAGAGGAAGAAGATGAGTGAAGTGATATCAGTGTTGAAGAAACTAAATGGTGGTAAAAGGTGCAGTGAGCAAACTACTTTTCTTAGTTTAATGTGCCCAGTCAAAGCTGTAGATTCTTTTTTCAATGAATCTTGTTGTAGTTTGTTTTGGCAGCTCATCTTTCCTCCCTGTAGCTCACATTCCATTGTATTCTGAGCCCTATAAATTTAAAGGTGCTGAGAAACAGATTTATTCTCTTTACCCCTCAATATTGGGGAATAGACTAAGCACTGAGTCCATTTGTGTTAGTCTGGTTACCAAAAGAAGCTGCTGTAGACAGCCAAATGTTCTTTGCTATTTATATTCTTAGATGATTCCAGAAATGAAAATGAAAAATGAAAAAGAATATTGACATTTGTCTTTTCATCCCTTTTGGACTCTTCATTGTGAAAATTTTTTGACAGCCCTTTTGACTCTTCATTATGAAAATTTTCAAACATAAAAAAATTAAAGAGAATAGCACTTCCCATGTATCTGTCCCATATTCAACATTTACAACAGGCTATGATCTCTTCATTGATCTCCCCCACACTATTCTTTATTCTTGTCCTCTTCCACTTCTTACAGCAGACCTCAGACATCATGCAATATTATTTAGCAAGACATCAGAATGTAACTATAACAGATAAGGCTTCATTTTCAAACATAACTGCAATACTATTATTTTACCCCAAAATAATTTCTTAATACCATCTAGTACAGACTTAATTAGTCCAGACTTAATTTTTCCCTCTGAAATGTCTATTTTAAGATCTGGATGACTTACTCAGTATTTCTAGCTTCCAATGTAGTATATAGGAGTAGAATGTTTAGCTTTTATAAAGCAAAGGATTAGAGGCAGAAGAGGACGCTGGAATCCAAAACTGTGTTTAACCTTACCTTGTCAATGGTTTAATAATATACCTATTAGAGAATATTCTCATCTTAAAATAAAGATGCAACATTAAATTATTTATTTGCCACCTTTGTATTTTCGTGAGCACTAATAGTTTTAAACATGCATCTTATGACTGCTTTTGCTGTGTCCCAGAGTTTATGGAGAGTAGTGTGTTCATTGTCGTTAGTTTCAATAAATCTTTCTATTGAAAGAAAGTTCTTTTTTAATGCTTCAGGTAAGTTTTTTTTATATGATTGCACAGCATTGTTCTATCCCATCACTTACTCATCAAACATACCATCACTCCACTTCTGCCTCCTGTCCATCTATTCTTTGTCAATTGGTTCACTCATTCAGTGCTTTTACTACACATACAAGGTACAAGAGCCTGAAAGCCTCTGATTAGTCACTGCTGCCAGGTATTTGAATCAGGAACTGAGTGGGGTACTTTATGTAGGTTCATTTGTTCCTCACTATAGCCTTCAAGGTCACTCTTTACTGCTGTTTTATAGATGAGGGAATTGGGTTCCATGAGGTTAAGTAACTTACACAACATGGTCCCATAGCTAGGAAGAAGCAGGAAAGTCTACCTAGGGCTACCTATCTTGAAATTCCTATCTCAGCATCACAAAGCTGGAAAGCACTGTCTCTAGAGAGTTTGCAATTTAAATGGGTAAATAAGATGTGTTGAAATACAAAGCAAAGTATGTCAATGCTGAAGTACATAAATAATGATATTATGAAAAACCAAAATATCAAAGGCATAGAGATTACATTTAATTGATAAGATAAGGAAAAGCTTCACAGGGGACATGATATTTAATGATGAAACAAAAGGGAGAACAATGATGTGGCACCAAGAAAGTATAGGGTATGCTTGGGAAATCTGGTAGGCGGGTGACAATAATCGGAGATAAAACTGGTTAGGTAGATTCAGGTCAAATTTTGAAGAGACTATTATCAGGCTCAGTTGTGTACAATAATTTTTATGTAATTAAAAGTCACTAAAAATTTTTTGAGTTAAGGGAACAAAATAATCAGAGCTATGCTTTAGGAAAAATTTAAATGGGGAGAGATGAAAGCTGGGGAAACCAGTAAGAATACAACTTGCCCTGATCTTGGTGAGTAGGAAGAGTTCCTCATAAGGTGATAAGAGGTAGTGAGAGGAGCAAGACTGGAAAGACATTCTGAAATATCCAGTGATAATCTCTTTTAGAGAAGCTTGATAAGGATATATAGTTTTGTTCTGTAGTCCAGATATAATAATAATGTGCCAGACACTGTTCTAAGTGCACATGTAATAATCACTATCATTCAATTGTTAACTATTACCTGACCAGCTATGGTAAGGCAGTGCTCTACATGCTGAGGCTATATGGAAATGTCCTCAGTTGGTGTTCCAGGGTTTCCATGTACACACCAAGCATGCATAACTGTGCCTGTGATCCTGGCTGGCTGAGGCTAGAGTATGGTGTGAAGACCTTGTTGCAGGTGCTTGTTTTTTTCTCTCTCTCTCTTTCTCTCACTGACAGAGCCAAGGAAAATGAATGAACCTGCTCTGATCCTAATAATATTGGCCCTTCATACTTAACAATCTTAGTGTTAAAGAGAAATTTAAAGGCCTTGTGTGAAAAAAAAATGAAGATTTCTAACATATATTTCTTATATTTAGTATGCTTGCAATCCAGGTGAGGAGATAAAAGAAAAAAATTAAGGTACAGATTAAAAATGTTAAAGGTGATAATTGGTGAGGGAGTTGAAATATGACTAGAGCTGCCAGGTAAGGCTTAATGGGTAGGTAAAATATAGACAGGTAGAGAAAGTCATTATAGACAAGGAAAATATGCTATAAAGATAGACATTACTAAACAGCCCAAATGTCTCTCTCTTTGTCTAATGGAAGAAATAAATAAATTAAAACAAATAAATGATCATTATTAAAACTTCCTAGGGACTTTTGGCACATTTTTATAGCAACTTTATTGATACATAATTCATATACTCATTTAAAGTATATAATTCAGTGTACACACCAATGTTTTAGTATATAGAGTTGTGTACCATCATGACAATTTTAGGACATTTTTATAACTCCCCAAAGAAACCCAGACCAATTAATAATCACTCTTCAATTTCCCTATCTTCTCCAGCCCTAATCAACTACCGACCTACTTTCTTTCTTTGAGGATGCGCCTATTCATGACATTTTATGTAAATGGAATCACATAATATATGGTTCCTTATGAATGACTTCTTTAGCATAATGTTTTCTTTTTTTTAAAAAAAGAATAATTTTATTTAACTTTATTTATTTATTTGTTTAAGTTTGACCAGAGAGGGACAGAGGGAGAGAGAGAAAGTGAGAAAGCAAACCAACCAGGTCTGGGATTCAAACCATGGTCGGCCATATGGAAGTCCAGTGCCC
This sequence comes from Tupaia belangeri chinensis, assembly GCF_000334495.1. NCBI lineage: Eukaryota > Metazoa > Chordata > Mammalia > Scandentia > Tupaiidae > Tupaia > Tupaia belangeri. The sequence continues at coordinate 944,167 of NW_006204105.1, forward strand.
TTCAACAACACACCACCTGCATAATGTTTTTAAGGTTTATCCATGTTGTAGTATGTAGCATTCTTTTCTATGGCCAAATAATATTTCCTTGTATGGGTATATCTACCTCATTTTGTTTATTCATTAGTTGATAGAAATTAAAAAGTGTTCTAAAACTTTGCTGTATCAAGTATTTATGTTTAAAATAAGTGAAGTAACAAGTGATACTTGTATGTTTGGGTTATTAGCAATGTCTATCTTTATTCTATATTTCCTTGTCTATAATGACCTTCTTTATCTGTCTATACTTTACCTACCCATTAAGCCTTATCTGTCAGCTGAAGCTATAATTCAAATTCCTCACCAATAATCATCTTTAATGTTTTTAATCTATACCTTAAAACTTTGCTCTTATATCCTTAACTGGATTGTAAGCATACCAAGTATAGGAAGTACATGTTATACATCTTCATTATTCCTCACAGGGCCTTTAAAGTCCTTTTCTCTTCCCGAGATACAAACCTTCATTTCGAATCACCAACTTAAAAATTGTAAAACCTACCTGTAACTTACAAGCCTCCACTTCCAGATGTTCCACCTTTTTGGGCCAGACCAATGGAAAAATTCTTTTCACTAGATTCCAAACTTTCTCTCTCACTCTCAAAACCAAATAAAAAGAACCCCCATATCTGAGCACCCTGAGAAAGTTACATTTACATTTCTTTGGATTGACTACTCCTATTTATGCTTAGAAATAAACCATAGTAATTACTTTAAAAATAAAACTACTTAGAGTGTTAACTGTAGAGGACCTGGCCTACAAGAGTCAGAGCAGGTTCATTAACACTCCCTGGATGTGACTAAACGTCTCCCTCCTCCACTACTAGAAATATTTCAGGGAATATAAGTATTATGTAGGTGACAGTTTGTAAGCTTATTGACCTGGTTAATATAATGGGTAGTAATCAGCATCTCTGATGTAAGGATTGGTATACTTCAGATTAAAATTTTTTATTTGGTCAAGCAAATTAATTTTCTTTTTTTATTTTGAATTTAAAAAATGCATAAAGAATAGAGATTTACAATTCTAGTGACTGGAAAACTCAAGATAGTGCTAGTCTGCTGCATCACGACTGAGTGGAGAGTGTAAGGGTCAGTGGACACATGCACAGAGAGCCTTCTTGGCTTTTAAAAAGTAACACAGTATTTTTTAAGGATTCACTGTGCCAAGTCTCCTATTGGGACAAAATTTTGAAAATCTTATTAGTTCAAAAAGCAATAGCCACACTGTAGATTATATGAGCAAGTCGATTTATAGAGTTAAAATTGAAGCCTGCTTTTAATGCAATTGTATGTTGAACTTTGTTAAGTACCAGGGTAGAAGTAATTTTTGTAGAATTCGGTGTTTTAAATAGATTGCTGGTTAAGGTTCTGGTCAAATAATATTTCTACAGATAAAGCAAGCTGAGATACAGAAAAAGATCAAACACAGCTAACCTATAAACTTATCATAACCCCTCTCCTCTCGTTCTAGGTACTATCATTATAATGAAAGTTTAAAGTATTTATTATTTAATTTCAGCTTTATTATTGAGACTTTTCTTGAGTGAGATGGGTGAATACTCCTTTGGAGACAAGCAGAAAAATAAATGCTCTCTTTCCTGGTCCCCCTTTTTGAAGTCCATAAATCTCCTTAGATATTTTTACAAAGAGCTAACAAGATTTGATGAAAAAATAAGCGAATGCAGTTAGTTTAGAATCCATTTAAGCTGTTCATAGAGTTTCACAATTTACAAATGAATATTCAATAGAGAATGGATAAATGTGATAACCCAACAGTGATTTTTCTTTTCTTTTCCTTTTTCTTTTAATTGCTAGAGGGCATATGCTCTTAACAAAGAGAGACAGAGATAAGGAGATGGAGAAAACACCCCCTAATGAGGTGTGGTCATGCTGCAATCCCTTCTCTTCCATTTCTCTAGCCTGTTGGGATTTTGACACACACATGCACCAGCACCCAGCATGTTTTTCAAGTCTCTAGAAGCTGGGATTTGAACCACAATGGGTTATGTGGGATCCAGCTCCCTTAACCGCTAAGCTATGGGCAGCTCTGTGGAGTGACTTTTCTATAGAAAGAACTTACAAAAGGGTTAGACTTTGATGCTGTAAATTGGTTTGCACTTGCATTTTCCTGTGCTATGAAATTTCTTTGATCATCTGGAATAATTGATTATAAGATCTAGGAGCTAATCTTATGGAAATAAAGTTGAGCATTTCTGTGCAAAACTCATAAACTGTATTGTCTATTTGAATAGAAATAATGCAAAAACCTGGGGAAGTCATTTTTTGCTTTGTCTTTCTTCTTTTCCCTCTCCCTCTTTTTCATCTTTTTTTATGCTTATCTCAAAAGGATAAAGTAAAGAATATTCAAATTGTGTATATACTTGTGTGCAGTTTCCTGGAATATCCCACCTTAAGCGTAATAATTTTCTTTACTTTTTATGACATAATATTAGTGTAACAGGTGATTATGGCTGAAAATTTCAGCTATCTTAGTTGGAGAGGGTAAGTTGTTTTTATAGTTAATAATAACTAACATTTTTTGAATGCTTACTGTATGCCAGATACCTTGCAATGCTTTTTGCACATTATTTAATTTAATCTTCTTAACCTCCATGTGAGGTTGGTACCATTACACTCTCCTTGATAAAGGAGACAGGATTATAAAGAGGGCAGGTGACTTGCCAAGCCAGTCACCTTATTTTTTTTTTTTTCTCCCAAGAGAAAAAGCAAAGCTAATTGAGAGAAAGAGTGCATGGGGTTCTGAAGCCATAAATGCTTCAACCCCACCCCACCAAGGAGATGTGATGTATTTATATGGGAGGGCTCTAGGGGTAAGGTCATGAAAATTCTGGGTACTTTGACTTACTTGCCACTGGGACCTTACTAGCCCATCTATGGGCATTGACTGCCAGGAAGGGAGGGCTCTGTTCAGAGGATTCTGTCCAAAGGTTACTGTAACCATCTCCTTATTTTCTGGTGGGAAATTACCTAAAGGCCATTCAGGGATCAATCTAACATTTCCAGCCTTTATCTTTTATAAAAAAAAAAAAAAAGATGGAGTGATGGTGAGACAAAGGACTATGGATGACAGTCAGTCTTCTGGAGCTGCTTCAAGCTGAGAGAGTATTGTCCTTTAGGGTGATGGGGAAGGGTGTGGGTTCTCTTGAGGTGGGCATGAATATGGGAAAGTAAGATGTTTTCGGCCTATTTTGGGACAAATTGTTGGGTGATGTCTCAGATAAAGTGGTTTAGCATTTTAGGAGAGGAGAATGTAAGAATTACAGTGGTGGCAACCAGGAGAAGAATGAAAACAGCACTTTTCTACCAGAAAGCCAAACCTTCTTCTTATCTTCAGGGCCTGTGTTTCTGATCATCATACTTACTATCTCCTTCTACTCCTTCAAAAGCTAACTAAATGCACCTTATTCTCTCATTCTGTGATTCACCACATTCTTTCAAATCAGGAAAACAGGGCAGTGTTCCTGAGCTGGTATCTCTGGCTGAAATGCCGAAGCAAAAGTGTAGTGCTGGTTCCCATTATTGCTTTTGCTTTAGAGGTAACCCTTCTATGTTTGCAGTGCCCTCATCTTTAAAATGAAAGACCTTAAACAGATAAATGCTAAAGATCTTCAAATCTGTGAATCACGACCAGTAGATGGCGTACTGCTTACGTTGTTGGACTTCCACGTAGTCAGTTGTTAAGTTCAGGACACTGCACCCACTCTGGGGCGCGAGTGGGTGCATGCCCAAAATCCTGAGAGGAGAATGGAGGAAATGGGATTGTGGCATGGCCGTGCCCCCTTGTGGGTGTGTGTGTGTGATTACTCACTTTCTGTCTCTCTGTCTCTTACTATCTCTCCAGTGAGTGCAGGCACCCTATAACAAAAATATCTCTAAAAAAAAAAAATAAAAATAAACGGAATCTTTGGCCAAATTAATCCAAATATTGACTTTATTTTCTTATCTAGGATTTAGAACAGATAGAGATGCATGATTTATGTCTCCCGTGTTTCTTCCCTTTTGATTTGAATATTTTTCCCAACGGGGCTGAGGTCTCTAATTGGCACTAGTTAGCCTGACCATGAGAGAAAAGTGCAATTGATGGACTGTTGTATTAAAGGCAGTATTTTAGGTGTGTTGTGTTTATTATCTCGATTAGCCATCTCTCATGGAATAGACATTATTATCTTCATTAAAAAGAGAAACCAGTCACATTATACCTAGGAGGCTCAGAGTGATTAGGTAACCTACCCAAGGTCACCTAGCAAGGTGGTGGGATTTGAACCCGATGCTTTCTGGCTTTGCATTGTTTCTCTTCCCTGTTTCGCAGACCTCCCGCCCCCTCCTGACTTTCCCTCTTTGTTTTTACTTAAGGACTCATGGGTTTCTCTGCAACAATGGTAGTAAAGGGCTTTCCAGGGGACCTTCTGCTGGTCAGTTTTTGCCTAATAGAGATTCTCATATTACTTTGTAAGATTGCGAACTAGCAAAGGTCATTTATATAGCTCCAGTTATTTGAACCTTCATATGTTTTTAGACATGAGAATTTTATTTTTTTTGTTTAAGCTTTTTTTTTTTTTTCTTTTCTGAAGCAGTTTAGCAAGTATCTGGACTTGCCTGACTTAGTAAGTTATTAATTAATAAGTTATATGATATCCCAGGTATAAGGGATATCATTGATGAAAACACTGTAATTGTAGGTTCTATTTTCTTTCATTTGAGAGTCAAATACTTTTTTATCCATTCTTTGTCATTTAAGTTTCTGAAAAACTTCAGCAGAATTTTACCTAGAGTCACATAAGTTAATCAGTTGATGACAAAAATGAATACATTTAGGAATTCTCTTTCTTAGGGCCATGTTTTGAGTATTGAATCCACCTGAAATATTTTGGTCTTATGGAAAACAAACTATTCCCAGGTGACAGTGCTGCTACTGCTGTTGTTGAAGATAATGACAATAATAATTGTAATTAGTGCATATCTTAGTTGTACCTTCAAAATTGCCTTCACTCTTAGAGGAAGACAGAGAAAGAGATATTGGAAACTCAGAGGGCTAGTGGGTGGCATGGAGGTTAAAGTGATGGGATCCCAACTGTGGTCAACTGTGCAGATCATGCTAGGTGCACATGCATGCACACCTAAAATCCTGAGAGGAAAATGAAGAAGGGATTGTGGTGTGGCCATTCCCCCTCTCTGTCTCTGTATGTCTTTCTCCAGCAATCACACAGGTCCTGTAGCAAAAACTTTTAAAAAAGAATGTGTCACCATCTACCTGTTAGAAATCTCAATGGTCCTTTCTCCTCTATGTAGTCTTACCTGATAGAATTAGATAATCTAACAGAAGTCATCAAGCCCTATGGGATCTACCTCTAAAAGATCGTTTTAGTCTTTCTTGCTGTACCTTTTAACCTCCTTCTCTATTTTCTATTCTGCTCTGTTGCCTTCTGATTCACTCATCTTCACCTCTACTATAAATTCCTTCCTCAACACAGAATAGATCATTATGCTATTTTGACTAAAACTCCCTGATGAGTCCTTAATCTCTATTGATTATTATTCAGTCTTAACACAATTTTTACACACTAGTTGCAAACTATTTCTATACTCTTTACCACAGAGCAGGCTACTTAACTGTACCAGATATATCAATGCACATTTTACCAAATCTTTGTTCATACTTTTTACTTCACTTGAGATATTTTGATTTTCTTTCCTGTTTGCTAAAATTCTACATGTTGCTGCCTCACCTCAATAAAAAGTAATTGTTCCCTGTACGGATTTATCACCAGAGTCCTCTCTCTCACCTTAAGCAAACCCACTATATATGAAAGTCCAATTTTATGATAAAAGCAAAGCATTGTTTTCAGAATAATTTTTTTCTTTTAGAGATTATTGCTATAGGGCACATGCGCTCACTGGAGAGATCGAGACAGAGATAACAGAAAGAGAGAAATCACCCCCCAGGGGGGATGGTCATGCTTCAGTCCCTTCTCCTACATTCCCCTCTCAGGATCTTGGACACGCACATTCATGTGCCTGGAATGAGTTTCAAGCTGTGGGGTCAGGGACTCGAACTGCGGTTGACTACATGAAGTCCAGTGATATAACCATTATGCCATCTGCTGGTCCCACCCAAAATAATTTCTTTAAATAATCAAATCTCCAGATATTTAAAAAATATAATTCTACGTATAGCAATTTGGTTTGCAAGAACAGACCTATATTAGTAAGAGGAAATTGTTTCAGTATGTACTTTGTCCTCCAATGCTTTAGAGGATAGACAGGCTTACACAGTCTTCACCCAGGGGGCAATGATGAACAGGTTGGAAGAATGGTGAAGTAGCTCAGATGAAATCCTGAAGCTGTATGGTTCATTAGTCCTTGTCTAGGTTGCTGATCCATCTGAATCCTTTTTTATGCCAAAGTTATGGAAAGGAATGAGGTGAGACGAGAGGCAGTGAGTGGACCAAGGCAAGACTCAAATAGGACCTGGTTCCAGGATAAAGGGTCCGTGGCACTTAATGATAATTAATGCCTGTCTGCTTTTCAGAACATCGAGCTAAAGGTCGAAGTGGAGAGCCTGAAACAAGAACTCCAGGACAAGAACCAGCATCTGGATAAAACATGGTGAGTTGTCATTTGAACTAGACGAGCTCTGATCCTTTCCAGAGTCTGACTCACTAATCTGAGAACAGAAATTCTGGAACAAATTCCTTAACCTTACCACAGGCATTTGAATGCTATGTCTGATTCATTAATCCAAACAATGTATTTTCATGTACTTTCTCTTGAGCTTGGTCAGACAGACTTTGCTATAGATTGTAATGCACCAGACCTAAGATTATAAATTTCCTATTAAATAGCAATTGATTTATCAGGAAGAAATGACTGTTTCCATTTTAAATAGAAATAAGTAAATAAAGTGGTTATTTTTTATCATTTTTAACCTTTAGTTTAAAAGATAGATATTAATAATAATTTTAATATTATATCCTATAACCAGTATAGTCAATCTGATCTCACATTCCTTCTGTCTGTCATCTCTCTTGATATTTAAAATGACAGTTTAGCAAAATCAGAATACTTAAAACCAGATTCAATTATATACTATATATATATTGGTACTACTAAATACTTAAGTATTAAGTGAGCTTGTAGATTTTAGGAAAACTTAGAGCAATTGGGTAATAAAATTTGAGATTTGTGTAATGCTTTAAAATTTTTTATGCCATCTCAACTTTGAATTAGATGGTATTATCTTATTTTGAGGAAAGAGAAAACTGAAAGAGTTGAAATCTTAAATTAGCTCATATCGGGACCAGCAGTTAGTGTAATGGCTATGTCACTGGACTCCCAGGTAGTCGACCGCGATTCACGTCCCGGACCCGGTGACTTAAGACTCATGCCGGGCGCGTGTGCGTGCATGCCCAATATCCCAAGAGGAGAATGGAGGAGAAGGGACTGCGGCGTGGCCATCCCCCCTGGGGGGTTATTTCTCGCTTTCTGTCTCTCTGTCTCTCTCTGTCTGTCTGGTGAACGCAAGCACCCTATAGCAGAAACCTCTCCAAAAAAAAAAAAAAAAAAATCAGCCCATATCTTCTGGCACCAAGTTCAAGAGTCTTCTGACTTTACAATAGGTATAGCCCCTTAATTCAGCCATTCCTGTCTAATTGAATTGCTCAGAAAATGTACAACATCCATTTTAATTTTCTTTTTTTCTTTTAATTTTGCCAAAGGGTGTATGTGTTTACTGGAGAAAGACAGAGAAGGAAAGTGAAAAAGCACCCCTTCCCCAGACCCCATGGTGAATCATGATGTCACAATCCCTTCTCTTTCATCTCTCCTTTTGGGGATTTGGGCACCCATGCACATGCACCAGGGGTGTCTTCCAAGCTGCTGGATCTAGGACTCGAAGCACATGGTTGGCCATGTGGGATCCAGCCACCTTAACCACCATGCCGCTGGCTGGCCCTACAACATCCATTTTCTAAAGATTGCAGTTATGAGTTATTTTAGTCCATTATCTTGTTGCTAATAATAGAGACACCTGAGCCTAAGTGATTTATAAAGAATAGAGGTTTATTTAGCTCATGGTTTTTGAGGTCCAAGGTCAAAGGACAACATCTGATGAGGATCTCCTTGTTGGGTAGGGACTCTCTATGCGGTCCCAGAGGAGCTCAGGGCATCACATGGTGAGAGGGCAGGAGGGTGAGCTTCTTTGTGTTCAAGTGTCTATGTTTCTGTCTCATTCCCTCTCTGTAGAAACCCACCAGGATTCAGTCATGAGGGCTCTACCCTGGTGACTAATCCTAATCACCTTGCAAAGATCCTACTTTCCAGCACCATAGGTGAATTTTTCACTCTCTTATCCCATCACAACCAAATTTCAACATGCAAATTTTGGGGGGTGGGGGACATTCAAACCATAGCAGCTGTTGTCTAATCTTTTATAAAAGAATATAGCTCCAAATATGAGGACTCTTCAAAAAGTTCACAGGAGAATGTATATATGAAAAACTATGAATGGATTTCAAAATTTTGAAAAACTATTCATGATAAAGCATGTATGTGTGCATATGGTAGTAAATGAAAGAGACAGAGAGAGAGAGAACAATAAAGATAGAAGCACCTCCATAGGACCTGGCCATGCCACTGTCCACCTTCCTTCAGTCCTCCAGCCTGGTAGGTTTTGGACACTCACATATGTGCCTGGACTGTTTCAGACTGACCAGGATGGGTATTTAAACTCTGATCACCATCTGGAATCTGGTTTCTCTTAAGCAGCTTACCAGAACCAGCCCTCAAATTTTTTTTTTTCTTACAAACTTTTTAAGTCCTTTTGTACAGCGTCAAGGTAAAAGTTGATGATTCCTAAGGTCTGCCTACTTTGGGGTCTTGAGTTATACCCTTTACTTTTGTGATTTTTACAACCAAGACTCTTATACCCCCTAAAGGCCAGGACAAGGAAAGTCAAGATAAATATAGCCTCTGGGATGGTGCTGAGTGGTATCTACTATCAAATAAGAAATCCAGTAATCTTTAGGGAAGTCTCATTTGATCCTCATGGACACAAGCTTCTGAGCCAAATATTAAAGTACCTCTACACTTAGTACTTTCTAAGCCTATAGAGATTCGGCATTGTTCTCACAGGCAAGAAGGTGGTGTGTGATTCTAAAACCAATGGCTTATAACAGGAATAAAACCAAACCGGAATTAAGATCATTCGACACCTGATACTGCCCCAAAATTTCTAATCCTCAGACATCCAGGGACAGCTGTTGTTGTCTATAAATAAGTCGATGATACCTTACCCATTTTATGCTGGTGCCTGAACATTCATTCCTGGGGATATCTGAGAAGCAAAGCTCAGTCAAAACCCTGAGCTTTCATAGACTGCATGTCTGCTCTCTTCATAGGACCATCAGAAAACTGGATAGAACTCTGGACAGTCAGCCCAGACTAAGGACAGTCTGCTATGGATTACTAGTTATAAAGGAAAAGAGTATTTTTGTAGCTGTCCAAATAAATAAGCTGTCCCAGCAACCTAAATAGAATGAACACTTTAAATTCAAATAGCAAGAAAGGCAAGGAACCAGCAAACACTTTAGGCCAACAGTCTAGGGGGCAGAGTCTAGGGACAGGTGATAGTGAACTTGAGTGCTGAGTTTTGTACTATTTGATAATTATCTGCCTTGCAAAGGACAGTTCCTCCTCTTGAAGCCAAAGCAGTAAGGAAGCCTCTAGAGAATCAAGTATATTCTGTTTGATAAGCAACAACAACAACAAATGAAGAGTTCCTAAAAGATTCCCTGAAAAGGTTGGGAAGATCAGTTGTACAGATAATTGCAGAAGATAAAATGCTTCCTTTTCCTCTTTATTGGTGTAACTCAATTATGGAGCAGCCTTAATGGGTCCACCTGTTACATTATATGCCTGGCTCTGACTTGCTAATGTCCTGTGGTCTTAGGGCTGATGTGGAGAATATCAACAGCCATAATGAAGCTGAGCTCCGGCGCCAGTTTGAGGAGCGACAACAGGAAACAGAGCACGTGTATGAGCTCTTAGAGAATAAGATCCAGCTTCTGCAGGAGGTGAGTAGGAGCTCTAAGGATCCTCTTTCACCTTTTTCCCTCCAGTTCTGCCTTCTGGCATTAACCTTTTCCTTCTCTACTTTCCTTTCCAGAATCATCGTTGTTCCTGTGTTTCAGGGACTCTAGCCCAGGTAGTGACTTTGCAGCCTCTCAAGTTCTCTCTCTCTCTCTTTTTTTTTTTTCCCCAGGAATCCAGGCTAGCAAAGAATGAAGCTGCCAGGATGGCTGCTCTGGTGGAAGCAGAGAAAGAGAGTAACCCGGAGCTCTCTGAGAAACTGAAGGGGGCCACCAAGGAGAAGGAAGATGTTCAAGGAGATCAGGACAAGCCGGATCAGTACACTGAGGCCCTGGCCCAGAGGGACAAGTAGGTGCCTTTCTTCTCTTTTGCTCGTGGTCAAGGCTATATGAGAGCATATAGCAGCCGCACAGTTCCCTTTTCAGGACTGATGGTGAGACATTCACTGTTTCTGAGATGTCATGGCCCCACAACTAAAGATTTTCTTTTCAGAGTTGAGTCTTCAATTCATCAAGAAAACTCGCTTCTTGGCAGTCAGAGCTTAAGTAGGTAGAGGTAGAACAATGAAGGGGTCAAGTGGTGGCAAGCAAGAATCATGGATTCCCTCATTTGACAAACATTTATCAAGCACCTGTTACATGCCAGATACTGGGCTAAGCACTACGTAAAAGACATGAAAGAGCCAGTGCCTGTCAGCAAGAAACATGGTATGTAATTTTTCCCCCATAGGACATGTGCACTCACTAGAGGGAGAGAGAGAGATGGGGGGGTAGGGTGAGAAATTACTCCTCAGGGAGAATGGCCACACTGCAATTCCTTCTCCTCCACTCTCCTCTTGGGATTTTGGCCATGCATACACATGTACTGAGCCTGATTTTCAAGCCACCAAGTCAGTGGCTCCAACCCCAGTCCACCATGTGGTAGTCTAGTACCTTAGCCACTACGCCACCTGCTGGCCTTGTGGTATGCAATTTTAATAGGTTTTCTGGTAAAAGTGATGTGAGATGATTTGGAGGGAGTATATTACATGATTATGTATTCAAACTGAAAGAGCAAGGTGCCTGCTATTGTCTGAAACATAATCCCCCATATTTAACATATTTATGCATATACAAAATTTATACAAATTTGTACCATAGCCCCAAATGATGGTATTAGGACATGGGGCTTTAGAGGTGATCCAGTCATGAAAGTGGAGCCCTCATGATTAGGATTAATGCCCTTAGAAAAGAGACCTCAGAGAGCGAGTTAGCCCCTTCTACCACATGAAGACACGGAGAATATGCCTTTTATGAACCAGAGTGGCCCCCCACAAGGCGTTAAATCTGCCTGTGCCTTGATCCCAGTGTGAGAAATACATTTCCATTTTTTATCAGCCACCCAGTTTATGGCATCTGTTACAGGAGCCTGAACAGACTGCAGCGGTGCCATTGAGGATTTCCTGGAGGAGGTGGGAGCTGAGCTGAGGCTTGAAAATGAAATAGAAGAAATAGGGTAGGAAGTGGGTAGAGAAGAGAAATTTTCTGTGCAGAAGTAGAAATCCTGAAGGGAGGACACAAATCCTAAGGAGAATGGAGGAGAAGGGATTCCTTCCGCAGGTGTCTTCTTTTCCCTGCCCCATCTGGGGAGGAGGTAATTTCTTACTTTCCCTTTTACTGTCTTTCTCCAGTGAGCACACTTTTAGGTAAAAACCTAAAAGAGAGAGAGAGAGAAAATCTAACGTCAAGTTGGCAAATAATTTAGCCTCTTAGGTATGGGATACTGTGTGCCATAAAAAGTTTAAGGAGCTTTTCACTGACTAGGCAGAAAGCATGTGTACCCTTAATGATCAGTGTGTTCTTTTTTGAGACACAAATTTGATCATGTCATTGCAGAGCCATTTAAACGTGTTCAGTACCTTCCAGAGGGTAGATGCATACTCCTCCATGTGGCCGTAAGAGCCTTGTATGATGTGACCTCTGATTTCTTCCAGACTCATCACCCAGCACTACTCCTTCACACTTTACTTGTGCCAGACTAGTAATAATAATGGTGACTAAGATCTGTTGAACTGTTACTATATGACTGAGCTGAATATTTTACATTCTTACTTAGCAACCCTGTGAGATAGGAATTACTATCCAGGCATGTAGACAGTTGTATGGCATGGCGTCAGGTATTGCTGGAATCTGCACCCTGAATCTATACTGCCTCCAGAAGTAAACACAACTATGTCAGGTCTCCAGAATGGGCTCATGCTCTTCCTTCCATGGGAAACATCCACAGTGTTTTCCCTTCTGGTAAACTCCTTTTTATTTTTCAAACCTCACTAAGACATCAACCATTAGCTCTGCGAAAGCTTTTGTGACAGCAGAATTAAGTCTCCATATTGTTCCTTTGTTCTGTTTACTTATCCATTATTGTGGAACTCCCAGCAAAGTGTAGTGGCTGTCAGATCTTTCCTGCGAGATTCTCCGAGACTCTTTTATGTCTGTATGCAAATAAACTTTTGCTAACCAGAAAAACAAAACAAAAACTCTAAGAGAAACACATGCACACTTGCCAAAAAAAAAAATCAGGCCAGTTCTTATCAGATGGCGTTGAAGGACTCTGGAGAGTAGAATACATCTGTAGAGATTGAGGGTCAAAGAGATATGTGAGATCAGAGGGTTGAGAAAAGTAGAGGTGTCCTAGTATGGATTACATGAAGAATTTATTTCACATGGAGTCCCGATTTATCATTGCCATCATCATTATAGCTGACGTGTGTAGTTGTGTTTTTTAGTCCTAAAACATTTAGCTGATCCTTACTCCATAAGTGTAATTCACTTGTGAGATTCCTACTTGATTTTCTGGTGCCCCTACACCTTTCTACCAAATTATTTTCCTCCCACTGTTTTACAGAGGAATAATAATTACCATTAGGAACATTTATCTAGGGGGCCAGCAGATGGAGTAGGGGTTGTATCACTGAACTCCCACATGGACAACTGTGGTTTGAGTCCTGACCCAGTAGCTTCTAAATCACACCAAGTGCATGTGCATGCATGCCTAAAATCCTGGGAGGAGAATGGAGGAGAATGGATTGCAGTGTGGCCATCTCCCCTGGGTGTGGGGGGGTGATTTCTCACTTTCACTCTCACTGTCTCTCTTTCTCTCTCTGTGTGTGATAATTGTACATGCCCTAACGCAAAAAACTTTCAAAAAAAGAAAAGAAAAAAGAAAAATTTATCCATTACTCTGCACCTTTTCAAGGACCTGGAATATATCACTTGTACTCTAACACAAACAGAGAAGATGTGTCTTGCATGTAGTAGATGATCAATAACTGTTGCTTTCAATTTGTGGTTTGTATACTTCAGTACAGTCCTCATCTGAATCCCCACCTGGATTCTAATCTGAACCCCCAACCTCTTCTCCCAACCCAGTCTTTTTATTTTTTAATGGTAGAGAATGTGGCTATATGAGAGAGAGTGTGTGTGAAAGTGAGAGAGAGAGAGAGACACTCAACAATGTCTTATGATCCTGTTTTGCCAACTCTCTAACTTGTCAGGATCTTGGGTGCTTGACGTGTTTTCAGGCTGACCCAGAGACCTGAATCTGTGGTTGGCCCTGTAGTTTTCAGCACTGTAATTCAGTAAATAGGTACTACATCAACTATGGTGCCTTCCCTCCAGTATTTGTTCAGTGATTCTTCCCCAAACATACATTGTACCTTCATGACTTCATTTATTTGTTCAGGCTCCCCGCTCTGAACCTGTAAAATAACTCAGGCTTAAAAATCTCTTCTCTTGGGACCAGCAGTTGGCATAATGGCTATGTCACTGGACTCCCATGTAGTTGACCGTGGTTCAAGTCCCAGACCCAGTGGTTTAAACTCATGCCAGGCTCGTGTGCGTGCGTGCCCAAGATCCCGAGAAGAGAATGGAGGAGAAGGGATTGTGACATGGCCATCCCCCTGGGGGGGTGATTTCTCACTTTCTGTCTATCTCTCTCTGTCTTTCTGGCGAGCGCACACGTCCTATGGCAAAAACCTCTCAAAAAAAAAATCTCTTCTCTTGAGCTTTCTCAGAGTCAAATGAATGACTTCTTTATCTTTCTCCCTATAGCTCCATGGCAGTACTCAATGTACTATATAATACCATATAGTATATACTTTTATTATGCAAATACAGCACCATGATGAGAATCATACAATGATGGATATGTATATGAAACAAAGGAATAACACAGAGATTTAATTCTGCTAGCATGAAAGTCTTCAGAGAACTAACGATTGATACCTTAGTGAGGTATGAAGAATGAACAGGAGTTCAAAGGAAGAGAAAAACATGGTGGTTGTTTCCCAGGAAAGGAAGAGCTTGAGCCACATTCTGGGGAACTGACTTAGCTATATATGCTTCAGGGTTTGGATTCCAGCCATTGTACATAGTTCTAAAAATGTCACTATAGTATGGTGGCACTTATTACATCATTCTATTACTGTTTGTGTATATAGCTGTGTCATCTCAGTCCTCAAACCACATGCACACATGCAAAAGAGTTAAGTTTCTAAAGAGATGAAGTGTTGTCTTTTCCAGCTTTATGTTTCCAGTACAGTAGAGTGCATTGTGTTCACACATGGTTGTCCAAGAATTGTTTCTTGAATGGAAGAACCACCACCACCAAAATAACATAAAAAATTAAACAAACAAACAAAGAACAAATAAACAAGAAAACATCTTCTGGGCCCTTATTCCAAGAATTATACACCTGTGGTCTATAAATCCATGGACAGGCTTCAGGAAGTCCATGGACCCTGTAAAAATGTAAGCAAAAATTATGTTTGGACACAGGGGCTGAAGGAGAGACTACATAGTTTTCTGAAGAAGATTATCAAAGGGTTTAATGATTCCAAAAGGTAAAAGCTACTGTTTTAGACCATGCTCTCTTTGGAGTGGGCTGAAAAAATAAAGATAATGATAGTCTGGTGACCATATTGTTTCTACTTTTTCTTTGCTCCAGGAGGATTGAAGAGCTGAGTCAAAGCCTGGCTGCACAGGAGAGGCTTGTGGAACAGCTGTCTGGAGGGAAACAACACCTGTTACACCTCCTAGAAGAGCCAACTAGCATGGAAGTACAGGTAAAGGCTGGGCTGAAGGTCTTGAGGTATTTGTTTCATGCTTTCATGAGACCTACTTGTTTTATGTCTCCGTGTGTTAGTATTCTGTGAGCCAGAATACTACAAAATAGTCTTTTACGCTATCTTACATTTATCATCTCACAGTTTTTGTGGGTAAGGAGTTCAGAGACAGGACTTTGCTGGGCTTTCTGCTCAAGATCTTACAAGTCTAAAAATTAAGGCTCTGCTGGGCTGTTTTCTCATCTGAAAGTACACTAGGGGAGGATCCACTCCTCAGCCCTCTCAGGTTGTTGGCAGCATTGATTTCTAAGTGGCTACAGAAGTTAAGAGGCTTGTTGGTTCACAAACAACAGTGGAGATAGAAAATTTGTTTTGTCCTTACTTCTAGACCCTTTTCTAAAACGCTCACCTGATTAGGCCCATTGGTATAGAGCCGCTTTTGACTAATGTAAAAATCACCAATTCTTAAGGACTAGAAACCTTAATTATTGGGTTGTCAAAAGAATTTGTGATGCATTTTGCATAGAAAAACATAGGAAAAATATGTCATGACTTTTCCGATAACCCAATATATCTGGAAAATCTCTTTACTTTTACCATATCGCATAGAGTAACTACACAATCACCTTCCATCACCTTTGTCAAACTCTACTAGTTAGAAACAAGTTGGAATTCTCTTGTGCTACCCTCCTCTACAAACTCAAAATGCAGGGATTATGCAGAGGTGTAGCTATACCAGGGGGTAGGAATCATGGAGACCGTTTTAGAATTTTGCCTGTTAACTGACTTTAATAGAAAATTCACTTTTAGAGGAAAGTATTATGCATCTATAGTACTCCAAAATAAGTGACTGAGGCTGCTCATGTTTGGAGGTGATTGCTCTTGGCCACCTGGGGCTGACCACCACCCTGCACCACCCTGAAAGTTGAGGGGATCAGCATCTCCTCACAGTTATGGGCCACCCGGACTAATTGTGCTAGAACAGCCAAGTCACTAAGCTCTAATGCAGAAAGCCTCTGATAACAGGGTGACAGAAAGCCTCCTACAGCTCCTTTACTATTTCTCCTTCTGGGTCTATGGCTTACATATAAAAATAGACCCCAAGTATCTGCAATTTGCTAATTTGCATTAGAGAGAGAGAAATTTTTGCTATAGGTCGTGTGCACTTGTCAGAGAGACAGAAAGTGAGAGTGCGAAATCACCCCCCAGGGGGAATGGCCACTCTACAATTCCTTCTACATTCACTTCTTGGGATCTTGGGCACACATGCACATGTGCCCGTTCTGAGTTTTAAGTTGCCAGGCCTGGGACTTGAACTGTGGTCCACTACATAGAAGTCCAGTGACATAACCATTACACAGTCTGCTGGTCCTGGAATTCTATATTTTAAATTATTATTTATATTGGGTCATTGAAAAAGTCATGATGTATTTTTTCTAAGCAAAAATAAGTCATGACTTTTCTGGCAACCCAATAAATCAGCCCAAAGTGGCCTGACCAGAGAATGTAGCCTTTGGGTGAGTATTCTGATAATACTGTGGAGACATCCTCTTTCTTTCAATGTGTACTCAGATTCCAAGGAAAGGGTATTGTTTCCATCACTGTGCTTCTCTTATGCTCTGTGACCTAGTTAGAAAGAAATAATGGCATGATTTTCATAATATCTTGAGTTTTTGTAACCATGCTAAAGTGCTTCAGATTGACTTATGGAAAGATACAGTCAAGTTCAATTTCAGAAAAAGAATCCTGATCCTTTGATTCTAGTGTGAAGTCCCCTGGGTTTTAATTAGGGAAGCAGAGAGACATGGGAGAAGGAGCTTGCATATAGGAATTTGAATCCCAGCATCAATACTTTTTAGATGTATGGCCTTAGGCAAGTTACATAACCCCTCCAAATACAATTTCCTCTGAAAAACAGGGGCAGCAATACTTAATGTTCAGCAATTTGTAAGGTTTGGCAATAATATATATGAAGTGGCTTGGGTATTGCTCAAAACATGGTTAACTACTATTATCATTATGTATATTAACAATCTGAAAGAGAGTAAGACTATCAAAATAAGTAGCAGATATAAAGACAAAGATAAAATTAATAAATGCAGCATTTGTTTATTAATGAGATTAATGTTCATAATTCCCCCTCTGGATCTGTTAGTCTTTAACGTAGAAGAATGTTTTATACACAAAGGCTAAATTTTAAGTTGTTGATTTGTGTTATTGCTTCCCAGGAGGATCACAGTGCAAAGTGTTCAGGGCACATCGGTCATGATGCTGATTACATTTTACTATAATCTCCTGGAATAAAAGAAATTTGAAGCACTCTTTTTTCTACGGGGTATGTGCACTCACCAGAGAGAAAGAGGGAAAGTGAGAAATCCCACCCTACCTCACTCCCCTGCCAGTGGGGATGGGCACACAACAATCCTTTCTCCTCCATTCTTCTCTTGGACACACACACATACTTGCCCGACATGATTTTTCAAGCCACTGAGTCTGAGACTTGAACCACTTAGTTATATGGAATCCACACCATCTGCTGGCCTTTGAAGCACTTTCTATAACATCCTAGAAATAATTAGTCAGTCTCTAACTTCAGATTATGAAATCTAGAAGTGAATTCACAAGATTTCTTGAATACATGTTTTGAGTTTAATTTAAACTATTTATCAATGACTATTCAATAACTTTCCAGTAGTGATAACGTCAGTACATATTGTAGTATTTCTCTGGTGAGTGCACATGCCCTATAGCAAAAACCTCTCCAAAAAAAAGAAAGAAAAGAAACAGCAAGTGGCTATGCCATTAGCAAGTGAGCAGGTAGAAATTCTAAGCTGGCATATTCTTGATAAATTTCTAGACAAAAAGTTTTCCCTTAATTTATATAGTAATTTAATTTATTAAAAAAATTTGATGTTCATATGTACAGCAGAATTAAGTTCTAGATTCAGATGATCAAGTTTTATTATCTCCATCAGCATCCAGTGGAATGCTTGAAAGTCATTTGGAATTTGGGACAACCCTTTGTCCTCCCTATTATAAATTATGTAGCACCCTTTGCCCCACTCATTATTGTGACAAAAATAAAACAGTAAGAAATATTGCTACAGATTTCCAAAATGCACTTTAAGTAGATGGTATAGTTGCTCAGTGAGAACCAATAGTCTAGGGGGTCCTAGATACAAAGGGTTTATTATCCAATGAAAGACTGGCATGTAAACAAAGAACTAAAGTACAATGTGATAAATAAGGACATAGAAATATATGCATAGTGCTAAATGAACCCACAGGGGAGACGAATTAATTCTACATTTGGAAGTCAGAGAGAGACTGACCTGAAGGCCACCCTTGAGCTGAGCCTAAATATGGTAGGCAGAAAACAGGGGAAGTTTGTTCCAGGCAGGTGGGGACAATATATACAGTGGTGTGGAACATAGTTAAAAATTTAGGAGTAATTGGTGTTGTTAAACATATAAGTGTTGGAGAATAATGAAATATATAGTTTGAGTACCTAAATGTTTAGCTAAAAACTTCATGTCTAAACAATGAAAAATTTAAATAAAAAACAAACAAAACCCAGGATAATAAAATTATATGATTTTAATTTTAGAAAGGCAATCCCAGGGCAAGCAGGTGGTGTGATGGTTAAGGCTTCGGGCTCCCATACGGCGGACCAAGTGGTGATTCAAGTCCTGCATCTAGCAGCCTGCTTTCTCTCTCTCTGTCTCTCTCTGGTGAATGTATATGCCCTATAATAATAATAATAATAAAATAAATAAAATTAAATAATTCTTTTTTAAAAAAGGCAATCCTGGTGGTTGTGTAGATCGAGGATCACTTGGAGAATAGATACTTGATATCACCTCTTAAGAAAACAAATCAAGATTTGACATAGCTATTAACTGCTTCATCAGGTCCATTCTGTGAATGGTATAAAGAATGAAAACCAATTAAAAGGCAGTTTCTCTCCCCTCTTTGTATGGCAGTATATAGTGAACCTTGCTATTTGTGACACCTGAAGCCTATGCTGTTGGTGTAATACCCGTCTGCTATCAGCAGCAAAGTCATAGTTCCATCGTATTATATTCAGTCTGCCATGCCACTTCTCACCACAGAAGCCACACCCCTATAGTGTGGAAGGGCA